>NW_004443973.1:17957470-17958829 GCF_000243295.1 Trichechus manatus latirostris
GGATAACAGCAGTGGGGTTGGTCAGGCCAACAGAATGTAAATCATTATGAAAATAATTAGGCCAGAATCAGTGCATGTCTGCAATGTAAGCTCATTGTGAGAATCAGAAAACTAGGCAAAGAAATAATGTTATTGCAATGGTATATAAAATGTTACACCTTTGATAAGTGATATATTGTTATACTTTGGTTATAAGTTGAAGGAACGTAGCAAGATTCAAGCACAATGAAGGACATTTGATCTTATTCAAATGATTACTCCCTGGAGTGTAAATTATTTAGAGCCCTGACTTAAGCCCTCAACCATACGTTTTCTAATGAATAAGAGAAATATATACAGATAGAGTCATCAAATTTACGGATTCAACAAGCCTAGTAAATGCAGAAAATGTGATAAAAGATAGTATCAAAATATCTAAAAGACTAACAATGGACTGAATCTAAGAGGATTATGTTTTACATGGATGAATGTAAAGTCTTACTCTTGAGTCCAGAAAGCCAAATACATATTAGAAAAAGTTTGCGAAAGGTATAGCACATATAAAAATGATGTATAGGTTTTAGATGACTTTAGGTTCAGTGTGATATAGTGATCAAAAATGTTAAGGTCCTCTTGTGCTGTATAATTAGAAATATAAAAATCTGGTGAAATGAAGAGAATATTCAGACTAAACCTGGAATGTTGCATTTGGTCTTTGGTATGATACCTTAAAGGTAAATATGACCAAAATAAATAAAAAGATGTCTCATGTCCATGGATTGGAAGACTTAATATTGTTAAGATGTCAGTGCTACCCAAAACAATCTATAGATTCAATGCAATCTCCACCAAAATTCCAACAGCCTTTATACAGAAATAGAAAAGCCAATCCTCAAATTCATATGGAAATGCAAGGGTCCCCAAACAGCCAAAATAATCTTAAAAAAGAAGAACAGAAAAGGAGGACTCACTTCCTGATTTTGGAACATATATAAAACTATAGTAATCAAAGCAATGTGGTACTGGTATAAGGATAGACATATAGACCAATAGAGTAAAACTGAGAGTTCAGAAAGGAACCCCATACATCTATGGTCAATTGATTTTTGACAAGGTTACCAAGTCCATTCAATGGAGAAAGAATAGTCTCTTCAGTAAATGGAGCTGGGACAATTGAGTCTCCACATGCAAAAGAATGAGTTTGGATCAAAACTTCAGACATATACAAAAATTACCTAAAAATGGATCAATGACCCAAATGTAAGAACTAAAACCATAAAATTCTTAAAAAGAAAACATATGGGTAAAACTTCAAGACCTAGAAGAAAACACAGTGGTAAAACTTAAAGATCTTGTTTTTGGCAATGTAGTCTTAGATAT
>NW_004443973.1:17959087-17982817 GCF_000243295.1 Trichechus manatus latirostris
ACTTTATCAAGAAAATGCAGAGACAACCTACAAAACGGAAGAAAATATTTAAGAGCCATGTATCTGATAAGAGTTTAATATTCATAAATATATATATGTCCTACAACTCAACAACAAAAAGATAAACAATCAAATCAAAAACTGTGCAAAGATCTTGAATAGATATTTCTCCAAAGAAGATATACAAATGGCCAATAAGCACATGAAAAGTTGCTCAACGTTGTTAGTCATTAGTGAAGTGGAAATCAAAACTGCAGTGAGATACCACCTCAACCCACTAGGATGGCTATTATCAGAAAAACTGACACTAACAAGTGTTAGTAAGAATGTGGAGAAATTGGAACCCTTGAGCATTGCTGGTGGAAATGTAAAATGGTACAGCTGCTAAGGAAAACAGTTCGGCATTTCCTCAGAAAAGTTAAGCAATTACCATATGACCCAGCAATTCCATTCCTTGGTGTATATGCAAGAGACTTGAAAGTAGGGACTCAAACAGATACAAGTATACCAGTGTTCATTGCAGCAATAGCCAAAATGTGAAAACAACTCAAGTGTCCATTAACAGATGAATGGAGAAACAAAATGTGGCACTGTATAGCTATACAATGGAATATTATTCAGGTAATGCATAAAGGTATTCATTTTAAAGAAAAATCAAATTCTAATACATGCTGTGGCATGGATAAACCTTGAAAACATTATTCTGAGTTAAATAAGTCAGATGCAATGGGACAAATATTGCATGGCCCCATGTATATGAAATAGCTAGATTAGGCAAATGCATTTACTAGTAGTTACCAAGGACTGGAAGGAGGAAGTAATAGGAGTTACTGCTAAAGAGGTAGTGAATTTCTGTTTGGGGTGATGAAAACTTTTGGAAATAGATAGTGGTGATGGTAGCACAACATGGTGAATGTAATTAATGTCACTGAATTGTACACTTTAAAATAGTTAAAATGGCAAACTTTTGGTTATATATAATTATATCACAAATAAAAAAAATTTTAAACAGACATACACAATAGAACTGTCAATGCAATTCAATGGAACCTGAAAGACTATTTTTCATTATTATCTGAATGTGAAAATCTTGAAAGGATAGGCAACATAATATGAAAAGTAAAGAATGAATACTTGCCTTTACCAGATACCTAAACGTAAAGTAAAACTAGAGTAATTACAATAGTATAACATTGGAATAGGGATTGACAAACAGATCAATAAAAGAGAATATATATGAATTTAGTGTGTACAATTATAGAATAAGATGTATTACGTATTACACATAAAATGAATATCAAGTGGTTAGTATTAATAATGCTTAAAACTGAATATTACTTTAAAGACTCTGTGTGTATAATGCAGTTAAAATTTTTTAAATAGACATCATAATAAATACTAACAAGGTTTTTGTTTGCTTGTTTGTTTCTTGTTGTTTTTTTACATTGCACTATCAGCTGCGAATTTTCAAGCTGGGGAAATATTGGCCGACATTTACGAATCTAATGTGGACTCTCAGTAACTCATTGGTGGCCCTGAAAAACTCGATCCTCCTACTGTTGATGTTTAGCTTCTTCTCTGCTGTGCTTGGGCTGAAGCTCTTTAGTGTGAGTTATGAAAACTGTGTTTGCAATATAGACAAAGACTGTCAACTCCCACGCTGGCACATGCATGACTTCTTCCACTCTTACCTGAATGTGTTCCGGATTCTCTGTGGAGAATGGATACAGACCTTATGGGACTGCTTGGAGGTGGCAAGCCGAGTAACATGTATTCCTTTTTACATGATGGTTATTTTAATTGGAAACTTATTGGTAAGTAATCAATGATTTCACATGGTCTTTGGAAAAAATGTCCTTTTCATGATGTGAATTGATGGGATCCCATGGTCTATAACTGCTGTTCAATATGATGGCCACTAGCCAAATGTGGCTATTGATCATTTGAAATGTGACTGGTTCAAATTGAAATCCCTGTAAGTGTAAAATACACAATGTAAATTATTTCATTAATTCTTTTTATATTGAGTACATTTTAAATAATATTTTGCATAAATTGGATTAAATAAAATACATTTGAAATTAATTTTACTTTTGTACATTTTAAATACTAGAAATTGAAAATTGCATATGCACCTTGAACCTGGCTTAAACTTTGCTACTCAAAGTAGCATCAGCATCATGTGGCAACTTGATAGAAATGCAGACTCTCAGATCCCATTTCAGACCTATGGAGGTAGAATCTACATTTTAACAATATCCCCAGGTGACATGTATACACATTAAATTTTAAAAGGAAATTTAATATAACACTGATTGTCAAAACTTGGATGCACATTGGAATTACCTGGGGAATTAATAAAAATATACTGATGTCATAAACCATTCCCAGAGTCTATTTTTTAACGGTTTGTGGACATGACCTGAGAATCAGATTTGTTAAAAATCTTCAGTTGGTTATTGTGCAGCAAATTTTGAAAACCACTGGTTCATAAAACTGTTATGCATTAACTAAGAGGGAAAGCTTTCACTTTTAAATTTCCTAATAGTTGAAGTGGTGTTACATGAATTAAGTAAGTAGCTTTTACTTATTCTGAGAAATAGGTATGACTTATAAAAGAACACTGTTCTTACAAAAAAAAGACTCAATATTTGCTTTTAACTCATAGACATCAAGTACATGCACCAAAACAGTGATTGAAGTTACAGGTTAGACTCAATTGTATCTGTACCCTTCCTCATTGTGTCTCTGTCACCCTGGCCCTACCTCTGTCATACATTTATAATGCTGACATTATATTCAGTTTTCTGATGTGCTTGTATGTCTTCTTTACTAAACTGTAAGCTCCATGAGGGAAACAAACGTAACTCTGCTCTATGGCATTAAAGCCTAGAACAATGCCCAATATGTAAAAACATTTAAACAAATCCAAATCAAATTAATGGAAAAAAGGTATCTCTGCCTTTGTAGCTATTAAAATTCTTTTGACTGCTAGTGACGAAAAACCCTATTCAAACTGGCTGGCACAAAAATGAGAATATATCAGCATACACAACTCAACATGTCAGAGTTAAATCTCACTTTACTTCTGGTGTGACCAGAGGTTCAAACGGGATCATTAGAGCGGGTTTTTTAAAATATCTCGATTGTGTCTTTCTTTATGTTTCTTGCTGGCTGTTATCCTCTGTGGTATTAAGATGGCTGCTGCAGTCTAAAGCTTCATATTACATCAACTCCAATAGAAGACAGCATTTCTTTTCTAGAAGCCCCTGCAAACATCTCCTACTAGCTCATTAGTTCTCATTGAGTTTCATGCTCATTTCTGAACCAATGTCTATTGCCAGAGTTTGGAATAACTGATTATGTTAAGCCACTCAGAACTCTTCCTTGGAACTGGAGATGGAATCCATCAAAATAAAAATTATATGACTGATAATGAGGAAGAAGTCAGATTTCCCAGATAAAATGCAGGTTTTTATTCTCAGAAATAAGGGCCATGAGGGAAACAACACATACCCACAGCACACACACAGCATTTCTGTTTCTTTGCTTTTGCAATCCACTTTATTTTTCATTTTTCTTATTTCCAATGGTTAAAAACTCCAAATTGGTGAGCAGGAAGGATTTCAGGATAGAAAGGAGTTATATGAAAATCCATTCCCAATTGATTGGCATCATATTGCTTGGCTTACTAAATTCTTTTAGCTTTACTCCCCTCAACAGACATCCAGGTATGGGGCATCATGATAATGATGCTAGAGTAAGTACAAGGAAATGAAATTCAAGTACTAAATTTGTGAGGCTGTGGATTTTTTTACCCTTCATACTTCTAACTCTCATTGGTATAAAAGGAAGTCATTCATATTTTAAAATTTTAGTTTTATGTTACTCCTGGCAATAAAATTTCAACAGTGATTCTCAGTCTTAAGTGAAAAAACCTTTTTAAAATATCATCATATACAAAAGCAAGTAGTTATAAATTGACTTTTAAATAACTGTGTGCAGTGTGAAGTTGTAGAAAAAGCGCAGAATTCTGAAAGACATTTTAACGTAAGTGTTTGGAGATCTTCATATACTTAATTATTTTATTTTGAACACATATAAATAGCAAGTATAATTATTTTTAAAAAGAAGATTCCAATATGTGAAGATATCAGAAAGACAAGCAGAAAAAAATATGTTAATTGTATATATGTATACATATATATTCTTAAACATAATGTATATAACATTTGAACTTTTCCCTTTACAAATAATATACAAAGCATAAGGTAGATGGAGTATTCAAAAGCTCAGATATATTGAGAGAGAGAGTTAAGTTGCAAGAATAGACACAAAGCTCAAATTCATACTTTAAGTCTAAGAAAGTAATCATTATGAGTCTGCAACACAAGAATCCAAGAATACAATATATACCCCACAATTGCAAACAAAATTAAAATCTATCTGGAAACTGAACATGCCTTGATCATATTTCTCAGTAATAGTAAAGATCAAAATATAGACTATCCATAGGTTCAAAATGACTTTTCAAATATTAGGAATGAATCTTTTGTTACCTCTTTCATGGTTGACCAAACTTATTATAACAGAGAATCAACTAACCTATCCCAGGACCTGTGCTTGCCTGTCTCAAGGACCATTAGACGTGGGCTGTAGGAACATTGATAGTTTTCACCTTACGAGAATCCTCAAAGGTCTTCAGAATCATTACACATCTTACAGGGATAGGACTAAAGTGAAGTCAATCCCCCTGGAGTAGGAATTAATTTTCTCACCTTTGGGAGAGGCAGCCTGGCTCAGTGAAAGAAAATTTGACTTGGAATAAGACAGACTTGAGTTCAAACCTGTGTGTTCTTTGACCTTTGACATCAGTAAGCCTTGCCTTTTTCATCTGTAAAATATGAAGAAATCATATTTCTTAGACTTTGTGAACATAAATGAGGTCTGGTTACATAAACCCCTAGTACATCATCTGACCTATTGTGGGGGAGTAAGAACTGAATTTTATTGTAATTATTTTTGTTCGTATGTTCTGTATTCAAACCTTGGGTCAGCTGTTTTTTTTAAGGATTTTTATATTACATTAAAAAAGAAATGAAATATATTTAGCTTCCTTTTACTTCCTTTTTTAGATATTTTACCTGTTTTTGGCTTTGGTGAGCTCGTTTAGTTCATACAAGTCTGCAACAATTGAAGAGAACAACGAAGCAAAAAATATCCAGCTTGCAGTGGCAAGGATTAAAAAAGGAATAAACTCTATGCTTTTAAAAACATTGTGCAAAAAACAAAATGCTCGAAAGGAGACAATGGAAAATGTAAATGAAATGCATGTTAAAGAGGCTGTTTCTGACAATACCCTTTCTGAATTGAGCAACACCCAGGATTTCTTCAAGGATAAGGAAAAAAGCAGTGGCGCGGAGAAAAACACAATGACTGAAAATGAGAGTCAATCACTTATTCCCAGTCCTAGTGTCTCAGAAAGTGTACCAATTGCTTCAGGAGAATCTGATATCGAAAATCTGGATATTAAGGAAATTCAGAGCAAGTCAGGTGATGGAAGCAGCAAAGAGGTAAGATGTTTAACTAGCCTGATGGCTTAGTGTTGATTAATGGCATCATTTATAAGGAAGTGAATCAGTGCTGAAGTTTCTGAGTCAGAATATTCATTTAATCGTCTCTCCACTGCTCCTTGCTCTTGATTGTATAACACAGCAAATTATTTAACCTCTGTAAGCTTCAGTTTTCTCATATGTAAATGAGGATAAAAATAGTTCCTACTTCTTAGGATGAATAAGAGAATTAAATAAATATTTCGATAGGTGCATAAATGCCTAGCATATAGTAAGCACTTAGTAAACACTAGCTGATATAAATATAATAATTATCATTATATAAATTAATAAACAAGCAATATGATGTGATGAAAAGCACACTAAAGAAATGAGTTTTTACAATCACTGTGTATGATTGCAAAAAATCACTAAACTCCTCTGGGCTTTATCATCTTTAAAACGTGAGGCTGGATTAGAATGCTAAGATTCTTTCTTACTAACGTTCTAAAACTCAAGTTAGTTCATTTCTGTAACATGCAATCATAACCTATACAATAGAGTTGGACTAAAGGAATAAGGAAAAAACCACTAGTTTGAACTGTGAACAGTTTGTAGCTTTATTAACCCTGGTGGCACAGTGGTTAAGCTTTCAGCTGCTAACCAAAGGGTCGGCAGTTTCAACTCACCAGCCACTCCTTGGAAACCCAATGGGGCAGTTCTACTCTGTTTTATAGGGTCGCTATAAGCTGGAATCAACTCGATGGCAATTGGTTTTTAATGGGTAGAAGGGAAAAAAAGGCGGGGCCACATCAAGCAGATGTAGTTCACTAAGCTTCCAGAAGTACACCCTACCAGAGACAGTTGTATGGCCTACACTGTAAGCACCATATGTCTCAGAAAGAAGTGTAATTAAATAGAAAGCTACATCTACAGAGATCAGATCTGCACCATGGGCTCCTTTCCTCAGAATCTACGGGTCAATCATCTTAGATAACAGTGATTGGAGAGCAGCAGGGAACAAAATATTTATAATTTCCTTTTTGTATTTTCTACTTTACTTACAGCTTGCCTTAATTCTTAAGAAATAAAACTTGTTTCCAAATATTTAAATATTATTATCTTGTTTTAATTAGAAAACATGAGTTACATGCTATTAACTTTAAATCTTGGTGATTTTAAAGGTTGGTATGGTGTCTGTTCATTTTTAAATAAAGTACAATACAGCATTGTTAGACAGTATTACAAGTAAAAGCAAAGTGTGTCATTTGCATTATTACCACATGTACAAGGAAATGACCAGCTTGTCCTAGCCAGCCCTGAACTTTAGGCATGAAGAGAGTGGGAAAGAAGGGAGGGGAGGTCAATCCCATCAACTAAACTCCTTCCATAGGACTGACACCACTATCCCAGATGTATCTGTGGCCCTATTCTGCATCATTCCTTTATCTCACTGTAGGATAACTATCAATTCTGTGCTATGATGACTTACAAAAGAATATCTAAACTAGATTTTACAATAAAGACAAAGTTTAATGGTCTGACTGAGACTGGAGTAACCCTGGAAAGCATGGCCCCCAGATTCTGTATCAGCCCAGAACTAAAATGATTTCCGAGGCCAACTCTTCAGACAAAGACTGGACTGGACGGTGGGACATAAAGTGATACTTGTGAAGAGTGTGCTTCTTAGCTCAAGTAGATACATGAGACTAAACAGGCAGGTTCTGTCTGGAGGTGAGATGAGAAGGCAGAGAAAGTTAGGAGCTGGTTGAATGGACATGGGAAATCGGGTGGAAAGGAAGAGTGTGCTGTCACAGTATGAGGAGAGCAATTAGGGTCACATAACAATATACGTATAAATTTTTGTATAAGAGACTAACTTGAAATGTAAACTTTCACTTAAACTACAATAGACAAAAAAGACAAAGTGTACCATTGTCTACCCACCTTTAGCATCAAGGGGTGATTTATTTTTATGCTACTTCATCTAAATAAAATACCATAAATGGGAACCTTGTGAAAAAAAGACATCTATATTAAGAAAATTTTGGAACTCCAACATTTTCATAAATTGGAGGTAGCCTATATGTCTGTAGGATGACAATGTTATTGACTAAATGTTAATTTTCATTTAAAATCATTTTACCTTAAGTATTTTAAAATAATTTTATAAATTTCAATTCACATTAATCTGTACACGTTTTAATGTGAATGATGAGATTGTCCTAAAATCTTTTAAACCTGATAATATTCTTTCTAAACATAAATTTTTCTTACTTCTGAAAATGAAATAAACTTTCATTAAAATGAGTAAATGAAACTTGAATTGCAACTTTTTTCATGGGAACTTTACTTTCTAGAAACTAAAGCAATCTAGCTCCTCAGAATGCAGTACAGTCGATATTGCTACCTCTGAAGAAGAAATGATCTATGAACGTGAAAAGCCAAAGCATCTTAAAAATGGTAAGAGAAAAATAAGTTCCTTTGATCATTATTTTGAAATTAGGCTAAATTTCTCTTAACTTAAATAATTGTTGTTGTTGTTAGGTGGCGTTGAGTCGATTCTGACTCATAGCAACCGTATGTACAACATAAGTTAAATAACACTGTTAGATATATTTTAAATTTTAAATGGTTTATTAACTTGTCTAAGGGATAGACACACACATACATATGCACACGTGAATTTTCGTGTGTGCGTGCATTGTGTATGGGTATCCTGGAAAACACTAACAAACATCAAGAAAAAACCACAACCTTTAGAAAAGAGGGGAAAGGCCTGTTTCCTAGAGAGTTCAATATAGTAGTTAAGAGTGTGGGCTCTGGAATCAAGACAGACTGAGTTCAAATCCCAGCCACCTTTTAAGCTTTTACATAAACTTTCTCTTACTCAGTTTCTTGATATGTAAAATGTGGATAATATAAGACAAAAATCTTTAAAAAGATTAAATTAATATATAGAGAGATATCCATATCTGTATCATTATATCAATCTATACACAAACATGTTTATAATTTTACACATAAACCTGGCAAATACACATATTAAGCACACAATAATCATCACCATCCTCCTTCTTCATTAACATAGTTTACAGAGATAATAATTGATATTGTTAATGCAGAAGAGAAAATAGTGATGTTTTATAAATGGAAAATTACCAATAAGGTTGATTGTAAAACCCATGTTTCATGCTAGAAGAAATATTGGAAAAATATATAAAACATTCCAATTTAACTTTACGCTGGTAACTTTGTCTAACAGTGTGCATTAGAATAGAGAATTATTTAGGGGTAAAAGAGAAAATCAGTAGTTAATGCAGCATCAGATAATGATTGAAGTTTAAGTGAAATGAAATATTTTAGACCTCATACAATAAGGTCAATATTTAAAATATTCATATGAAAACATCTTATAACTTCCATAAGAAAAACACTACAAATCATATGATGGTGATATACTTTTATATTCCACACTGAATATTAAGAAATATATAAGGATTCAGGCAGTTGGCTTACTCATTAGACATACAACTTAAACCTCTTGATGACTTATAATTCAAATTAGTTTCCTAGCAAGGTTAACAAATTACTATAGGTTCTGAACGTTTGAAATCACTGTAAAGTTGTCAAGTGTTAACTGCTAAATGCTCAAATTCCTATATTCAAAATAAGAATCTGCTCTCACTAGCTTGGAGCCCTGGTGGCTCAGTGGTTAAGAGCTCAGCTGCTAACCAAAAGGTCAGCAGTTCGAATTCACCAGCCGCTCCTTGGAAACCCTATGGGGCTGTTCTACTCTGTCCTATAGGGTTGCTATGAGTTGGAGTTGACTTGATGGCAATGGGTTTTGGGTTTGGTTTTCTCACTAGCTTGCATTGTTCTAGGACTTTTAACCTCTAAGATAAGGGAGGAAATACTTCTTAAATTTTTTTGATGAGAGATATAGAATTTAACACTAGACAAAATTCTAAAATCAAATGTTTTGACTTTAAACTCAATCCACCTACATTTTTTCATTTTTCCCTGTTTTAAGCACTTTCCTCTCAAGCCCCAGGTTTTCCTTATGTTACCCCTCTTGACTGGAAAATGGAATCCAACTCCATATACATGTACCCTACCCTCAAAGTGCTCAATAATCCAGGTTAGCTCCTTAGATAGCCTTGATCAAAATTCCCATTCCCATGCCACCTAAGAAATGGATCAAAGCAATTTAATTGACTTAGTCATAATATGCCTCTTAAACAAACAAACAAAAAAATTGCAATCGAGTCAATTGCGACTGATAGTGACCCTATATGACAGAGTAGAACTGCCCCGTAGGGTTTCCAAGGAGCAGCTGGTGGATTCGAACTGCCGACGTTTTGGCTAGCAGCCGAACTCTTAACCGCTATGCCACCAGGGCTCCAATATGCCTCTTAACAACTCGTAAATATTTGTAATTTTAAATGGGAATGCTTGTCATGTCAAGTGACTCTTCAGAAGGTAAATTTTCAGACACTATATCCTGGTGGCGCAGTGGTTAAGAGCTCAGCTGCTAACCAAAAGGTCAGCAGTTTGAATCCACCAGCGGCTCCTTGGAAACCCTACAGGGCAGTTCTACTCTGTCCTGTGCAGTAGCTATGAGTCAGAGTTGACTCAGTGGCAATGGATATACCAAAATATAACATTTAGAAGATGTTGTATGTTGTGTGTTTTCCTTTTTTTGGTAGGGGTGATGGATAAGTTCTATTCTCAGACTCTGTTCCAGGAGGCAAGAGAGTCTTCTTCTAAATCATCCCTGCCTTTCACAACTTCTTCCCTCCTGTATCAGTTTGATTTGTTTTGGTTTTCCTCTGTGGTTATAGTGGTCAGTACAAAAGGGGTAAAAACTAAGTGTTTTTAAATCAGTGACCACCTATACATATTACCCATTGCAGTCGAGTCGATTCTGACTCATAGCAACCCCATGTTAGAATCTGTAAAATTTGAGATATTTATATTTTCATGTGTTTCTAGGTTTTGGTTCTTAATGGTGTCATTCTCACAGGTCACAGACGGAGATCTTCCCCTGGTCTAATCAGTAGAGAGTCCAAGAAAGGAAAAATTTGGCAGAACATAAGGAAAACTTGCTGCAAGATAGTAGAAAACAGTTGGTTTAAGTGTTTTATTGGCCTAGTCACACTTCTCAGCACAGCCGCTCTGGTGAGTGAACAGCCCGTGTGTGTGATACTTTTATTGGAGCAAATGTATCATAATTCTCTTTATGCAGAAAGTCACCATGCCAAATCACTTTTCTCCAGACTATGTACTATAGCACTAAATTTCATGTTCTTTCAGTTCTGGAAACCATATACTACAGTTTCTTAGAAAATCTGTATATGCATAATGCAGCAGTAACAAAACAATATAAGTTCAAAATATATGACTGGCAGTGGGAAAAGAGAATGTTAATAAATACCTAGTACTTCTGATCTTAATGAAGTTTCATATATGAAACAAAGTGTAATAATATGGACATATAAAATAAGGATTTATTGTGCTATATACTTTGAAACCTATTCAATAAAGAATGGTCTGTAATGGAATTTCTGGCATGTCTACCTTATTCATGCAGGCTATCAGTTTTTGAAGCTTCTGAAAACTATCCCAGAATATTTGAACCATCACCTAGTGCTGTTCCAGGATGTTAAATCTTGTATCATTAGATAGTGTCCCTGTATCAATATATTCTCCCTTTATGCAGCCTTATATTCTATCCCCATTGATCTAGTCCATGGTAGGCTGAATAATAGTCCTCCAAATATGTCCACATCCTAATTCCTGAAAGTGTGAATGTTACCTTACATGGCAAAATGGACATTGCCTATGTGATTAAATTAAGGATCTCGAGATGGGGAGATGAGCCTGAATTATCCAGGTGGGCCCAATATAATCACAACAGTCCTTAAAAAAAGGAAACAAAAGGAGTCAGAATCAGAGGAAAAAGGTGATGTGAGGATGGAACCAGAGATTTGGAGGGATGTGCTTTGAAGATGAAGGAAGGTACCACAACCAAGGAGTACAGGCAGCCACTGGAAGCAAAAAAAGGCAAAGAATGGGTTCTCCCTTCAAAGTTTCCAGAAGGAACCAATCCTTCCAACACCTTGATTTTAGCTCATTGAAACTGATTTCAGTGGTCAGTACAGAAGGTCAGTTCTGACCTTCAGAACTGTGAAAGAATACATTTATTTTGCTTTAAGCCTAAATTTGTGGTAATTTCTTACAGCAGCAATAGGAAACTAAAATAGCCTTATCATGATCCACTCCCTGGCCTACTCTCCTATTTCCTTCCAGTACATTTTACCAGGTCCTGCAGGTCCTTTGGTGCATAATCCTTCTCCCTTAGCAATATTAGCACTTGCCTAGGCAACTTAGGAAGAGAGTTGACTTTATTTGTGCATCTAGTGGCAAGGAGGAGAGGTGGAAGCAGGCCTTAAAGAGGGCAAGCATTGTTTTTTAAGACACTTCCATCATTTAGGCCTCTACATGGTCCTCAAATGAGACTAAATTCAGTTTGATTGTGTAGGGAAGCTCTGGAGCCCAAATTACACCACAAAGTTAGTCCCACCTTGAGTGAAGCAAGGGAGGTGGCCATTTGTATGTCAGTCAGCCATTAGCTGTAATGTTCCCCTCCAAGAATGGGAACATTGCCTCTTGGGCAAGGTGGCTCTTGTTTGGCAGAAGCAATTTTCTAGAGAGGATCTCAGTTGTCTGCTGTCAGGCAACATTCATAGTAACTGTGAAATCAGTAGACTTGCTGGTAGAGGAGCTCCGAGTGGGCAACTCCAGCATCCACTACAGTGTTCCAAATGCCCTTGAGAAGTATGTGCCATCTGTTGGTGTTGGGTGCGATTATGTCAGCCTTGAAATTTGTATTTTGCTCATCTTCTAAGTCTTAGCTGGTTTCTTGTCTGTTTGTGTTATCACTATAGAAAGTGTGGTAAACTGTCCCACTACAACTGTTTTTTTCTAAATCTAAAAGTCAGCAATTCTATTGTCATTTTATATTTATTTATTTTTAAGAATGGATTTTTAAGAATCACACCATTCTCTACATAAAATTATGTTAATCCTTGTTAACTTTTTGTACTTGGATGCACTTTAAAAATGGAAGTCTACCTGAAGTTATTGGTGCCTCATTGCCTTGTTTTTCAGTGGGAGCTGTTTTTGTTGTTAGGTGCCATCGAGTCGGTTCTGACTCCTAATGACCCTGTGTACAACAGAACGAAACACTGCCCAGTCCTGCTCCATCCTCACAATCATTGCTGTGCTTGAGCCCATTGCTGCAGCCACTGTGTCAGTCCATCTCACTGAGGGTCTTCCCCTTTTTCGCTAGCCCTCATAAGCATAAGTTTATGAAATTGATTTGAATGACATTAGCACCCATATCCAAGCTACTAAAATTTTCATATCCCACAGCAAAAGTAAAGTTGACCTATTAGAACTGAGAAGCCTTGGAAAAATTATTATGATTTTATTTCACATTCATGTGTTTCCACTGGTTAACGTTGTAATTCCTACAGCAAAATTCCTACAGCCACTTTGTGGCTTTTTCTTGCAATAGCAGTATGGATTTCTGAAGACATATTATTTTTTTTCTTAAATCACTACTAGTCTATAGCAGTTGGCATATATGTGTGAGTTGGCTTCCTGAAATTAGAGATAACTTTCGTGTTAGAAGTAGCTAAAGATTTCATCTCTTATGTTAGCTTTGATTAACTAATTTGAGGGGCTTTTGGATTACAGTTTAGAACAATCATGGGACCAAGTTCATTACTCAGCATACCAAAAGAGCTTTTAGAAATTACATGTAGACTAATATTTAATTTTTTACCCTACAGGCTTTTGAAGATATATATATCAATCAGAGAAAGACTATTAAGATCTTATTAGAATATGCTGACATGATCTTCACGTATATCTTCATTCTGGAAGTTCTTCTAAAGTGGATGGCATATGGCTTTAAAGCCTATTTCACTAATGCCTGGTACAGGCTGGACTTCATGGTCGTTATTGTATGTATTTGCTTTTAATTAAAGGTTTTTTAAAACTTACTCTTTCCTCTTTACTCCTACTCTTTCATTTACCTAGATCTACCTTTTCCTTCTCTCCCTACATTTTCAGTCACCAATATCCCATCTTTATTCATTTGTAATGTTCTATATTCTTTTTTTCTCACTCTAAAATTTACAAAGTTCAGCACTTCACTTCTGAATCATTGTAATAGTCACCTATGAACCCAATGCTAACAGAATATGCTTATTGCACATTACTGTGAAAATATTAACCCTAAAATCTTTAAATTCTCTTTGTTCTACTTTTAAGTCATATATCCAAAGTTAGACTGCTTATTATAGCCTTCACCACTACCACCCTGATCCAAACTACCAAAATTTCTCATTTGGATTACTAAAATAAATTATAAACAGATATCTCTTCTTCTACCACTGCACACCTTCATTTTATTCTCCACATAGCGATCAGTGACTATTGTAAAATGAAAGTTAGCTCATATCACTTTTCTTCTTGGAACCCTCCAATAAAACACCCCATATCACCCCTGGGTGGTGCAAAGATTTAACACAGTCAGCAGCTAATCTAAAGGCCTGGTGATCTACTTACGAAAAATCATCCATTAAAAATCCTATGAAGCATAGTTCTACTCAGAAATACATGGGGTCACCATAAGTCAGAATCAGCTTGATGGCAACTGGTATTTTATCACAGACTAAAAGCCAAAGTCTTTGCAATCAAAGGCCTACAAGTCTCTACATGATCCAACCTTATCTCCTACTCCTCTCTTCTTTCCCCTTCCCCATCTATACACTGCTCCACCAGTACTGACCTCCTTGACACTCCTCAAAAATACCAAGATTACTTCCATCTTAGTGCCTTTGCACTTACTCTTCCCTCCACCTGGAACTTTTCCAGCTCACCTCATTCATGTCTTTGCTTAAATGACAACTTTGATGTCAGGCCTTTCCTCACTACTCTAATTAAAACTGCAATTACTCCAATACTGTTTCCCTTTCTCTGCTTTATTTTTCTCCATAGCACTTACTAATATTATATAATTTACTCATTTCTTTTGCTTATTGTCTGTCTTCCCCCACTAAAAGATATGCTCGGTGAAAACAGAAAATTTTCTCGATTGGATTATCTCCTTATCTCCAGTGTCTAGAAAAATTCCTATCGCATATTAGGTACTCAGTAATTCTAGTTGAATGAACAAATGGCTTCCTATTCTATAAGCAACTCTATCAGCAGTTGAATCTCCTCAATCTATGATCAATGATTTAACACCATCTGATCCCTGTCTTTTAAGTTAATTCTTGTAAATTCACCTTCTGCTCCAGCCAAGCCACACTACAACACGCAGCCCACGTTCCAGTTTCTTAGTCATTGTTCTTATGAGTCTACATCCCTCCATGCTTACATTAATGACACTCTTACTCCAAAATCTATCTCTTGAGTGTAGGTTAAAAAAGAACAAATTTTCCATATAAGTTTAATTGAAAATAGAGAAAAAATATGAAGATAAAAGAAGTTAGTTACAGCTTTACCACTCTGCTAAAACATCTATAAACATTTATTAATCTTGAATCATTTTATGCATATATATATTGATTTTAAAAATCACCTTGGTATTTGGCTGTACTTTTTTCTAATTTATACCTTAAATTTAACAATATATATCTCCTCCTTGATGCCTGTCCTCTGAAATCCTAGTTTTATTGTCTTAACCATATTTAAGACAATAGATGTAATAGATGCATATGTAAATGTATTCCAAATTTTGTTTTAATTAATACATTGCATGCTATTACTGTATTGCAAATAATCATGAAACTGATTTTTTCAAATAATTATGTATCTTCTTTCACACTAAAGATGGCTATAAAATGATTGTAAAAAATATAAAGAATGTCAAATAGGCAAATTTTTGTTTATCACAATAGCATAAGTTCCTTATTACCAGAAACTATTTTTATCTTTTTTAAAGTGATTTTAACACAGAATTATTTTCTTACACCTTTCTATGTCATTTAGCTATTTTTAAATATATGTTAAAATCCTTTGCAGATTTCTTGGTAGGCTTTGATTATTTATCTTCTTTATGACAAATGCAATTTGTATTTTACATATTATTTTGATTAAAATCAAATTCTATCCACTCTTTTTTCATATAGGTCTTTTGTCTTAGCTTAATAGGCAAATCTCGAGAAGATCTAAAACCACTTATATCTATTAAATTCCTTCGGGCACTCAGAGTTCTATCTCAATTTGAAAGCATGAAGGTAAGAGAAATTTTTCTAAAATATAGATATTTATTTTAGATAACTAAATCTCCACAAATTAACAAACTTTGTTGTCTCCTAATTTGTATCTTTAAAAATATCAATACAACAAAACCCTCATACTCTACTGTTTAAAAATAAAAAGGAATAGGTATGTTAGTTATTAATATTTTAAGTCTTTATTGCTTGTAATATATGAAAAATAATAAAGATAAGCAAAACAACTAATAGTTGAGAGAGAAAATACAGTCCCAAAACATACCATTCTAATCCACATGGATATATATGAATATTAATAAATTTGTCTCAATTTAAAAAAGACAACTGTCAGAAAATGAAACTTATTAGTTAGCTAACTTTTTTAAATTATAAGGACATTGTAAACACTCAGTAGGTATTTATGGAGTGAGCAGATATCTGCAAGTTTGAATTTCAAAATAAATTTGCTTTTTTTTTTTAATTCACACATCGCAACTATGAATTCTTACCAGTTCTCTCTGCCTTACCCCACATTAAAGCCTCTTCTGGACAATGTAAGGGAAACTAACAGGTTGAACCCCATAAAATGTCCAATGTTTTGGCTTATAATGAAAATTTCATATTGTTTAACCTAATAGAAAAAATGGAGTATGTGACCATCACAAATATGATTAAATATTTAGATATACGGTGATCAACTGTGTGCAGAAATGGTAGAAAAGGTCTAATTATATTTTTATTTCATAATCATTCCTTTGTGTTTTCTGGCATTTTTGGTTTACATAGATTGCTTAACGTTAATCTGTCTGTTTGATTGATATTCCTCAATGTCACATTCAATGCTATGGTAAGATCTAATATGAAAATTGATTTAGGTTTAACCTGTATTCTTTTTATAGTGTATGCATCGTATGTTATTTTTAAACTCTTAATCAATGGCAGTTTAAAAATAATAATACGATGCATACACTATAAAAAGAATACAGGCTAAACATAAATCAATTTTCATATTAGATTCTACCATAACATTGAATGTGACATTGAGTAATATTAATCAGATAGACAGATTAAAAAGCCATGCATTTAAAATCATTCCACTCAGTAAAAAAAAAAAAAAAGATACTTGTTTTATGTCAAAATTTGAGTAATTATTATAAATCCAAACAAAATATAAGTAATTTAAAATCACATCATGGAGATTCACAAGGTGGTGTCTTCCCCTGTGGTTTTAAACCGAAATAAGGTGGAGAATAGCTGAAAGGGAAAAGGTGGTTGAAGAAAACTGTAATATTGAGGTTAAAATGATAAAACAGCTAAATTTTCAGCACAGATACAATTCAGTGACAGGAAAATTTGATAGAAGATAGATGGTCTATTGACTCAAACAAAACAAAAACAAAAAAACCCTCACCCTCACAAACTAGATAAGCGAATGTAACTAAAATAAACTCTTATTTGTTATTTAAAAAAAATTTTTTTTTCTCTAGTACGTTTAGATACACAGGGTACAACGGGTGCCAAAATCAGCAAGTTTTCTGCCCCCAGTTTAGAGAAAAGCAAGAAGAGATGTGCTGGGGAAGCTGCCTCCGTTTGTCAGAAATTAAGCGTTGTACCACTCAATGCCATATATTTTACTAGAAAGGCAATGAGATAGTAGCCATGGTCAGATCAAGCTCAGGTAAATAGTATCCATGGTTAGACCAATGTCAGTACCAGACCTGAAGCACCATCTCAACGTCTAGAAGTTTTGTAGTTGAATTATCTTTGAAGATACAGCAGAGTATTTTAAAAAGCAACAGGATTACAAAATTAAGGTTTATGCATTTAATAAGCTTTAGGTCTTGGGTGCTCTTTACTACCAAAATATTTATGTCAACTGTAGCCATTGTTTTTATTCTTATATATGAGTATTTTCTAATAGGCATAGAATTTTTTTTTCAGTAGAAGTATCAGTGGACTTCTCGAAATATCTAGACTATTAAAAAAGGATCTGAGACCTACTTTTAGAAATAAAGTGTTATTGAAAGAAAAATTAAAATTTATTATTTAAAGGGCAGAAAACCAAGGAATATAAGCTAGAAAAGTACAGGTGAAAAGATAAGAATTTAGAAAAGCTTCAGGGAAGAAATGATTAGAAAGGTACAAAAGAGAAGAGAGTGAGATGGGGGAGGGGCGTCAAAAGTGTAAATGCAAGAGAAAGATAAAGAAATAGTGAAGATTAAAAATATTCTATCTAACAAAGATTAGACTGGACTATGGGGCATAAAATGATACTGGTGAAGAGTTTGCTTCTTAGCTCAAGTAGAGACAGGAGACTAAATGGGCAGCTCCTGTCCAGAGGCAAGATGCGAAGGTAGAGAGGGTCAGGAGCTGGTTGAATGGACACAGGAAATCCGGAGTGGAAAGGAGGAGTGTGCTGTCACAGTACAAGGAGAGCAAGTAGGGTCACAAAACAATGTATGTATAAATTTTTGTATGAGAGACTAACTTGAATTGTAAACATTTACTTAAAGCACAACAATAAAAAAAAAAATCTGTTGGATGTAGAAACAGGTTTACATTTGCCGTAGGAGCTTTAGTGGAATGATAAGAATAAAAAAACTCTGATTGTAATATTAAAGAGTGAAGGGATTAACTAAATAGTGACAGCGATTATGTACTATTGCTGTTATTCAAGTTTGGGCGGTGAATCATTTCCCAAACTTTCCATTCTGGAGTGATTCATCGGTGACATAGAGTAGTTCAGTGAGGAGGGTAGAGATTTTGCAAGGTACAGCTGTCTATTCAGTATTTCTTGAAACAGTCTCCTCCCTTGACTTCATTGATATTGCAATCTCTTAGTCTTCCTCTTATTTCTCCCACCACTCCTTCTTTACCTCCTTTGCATGCTCATCTTCCCTAAGTTAAAATCTTCAAGACATGGTTCTAGGCCCATTCCCTCTCATTTTATATGCTCTCTAGATAGTCTCATACATACATATACACACAGGTTTAATTATCTTGTCCATTCCTGGACAGTACAAGAAATGAATAAATATGTGTTAGATCAGTAAAATAATTATTTCTAGTATTTATACTAATCAGCTCTGTTGCCTTTAACAGTTTTTTTAGTACAAAGATTTACAGTATCTGCAGTTTTCATGCATATCTTTAGCCTAAATTGAATTGCTATTTTGGTTATTCAAATACCAGAATGTGGGCAATTAAATGTTTGGAAATGGCCTTTTCTTGCTTCAATATGTTACATCAATTATTATTCTCAATTTGATCAGATGTTAAAATAGTTTCACATTTCTTATCTAAAACTTACATGTTCATTTTTTATATGCCAGGTGGTTGTGAGAGCTTTGATGAAAACAACTTTACCCACTGCGAACGTGTTTCTGGTCTGCCTTATGATCTGGCTGGTTTTTAGCATCATGGGAGTACACTTATTTGCTGGTAAATTCTATGAATGCATTGACCCAACAAGTGGAGAAAGGTTTCCTATATCTGAAGTTATGAATAAGAGTCAGTGTGAAAGCCTTGTGTTTAATGAATCCATGCCATGGGAGAATGCAAAACTGAACTTTGACAATGTTGGAAATGGTTTCCTTTCACTGCTTCAAGTAGTAAGTAATCTTTTGATTTTTTTTAAATGAATTATATGTTCATCCATATTGTTAGGTGAGTATAAAGGACAAAGTGTGGGACCAAAATATTTTAGCAAATATTAATTAAAACCAAAAAATGAAACCCAATGCCATCCGGTTGATTCTGATTCATAGCGACCCTATAAGACAGAGTAGAACTGCCCCATGGGGTTTCCAAGGAGTGGCTGGTGGATTTGAACTGCCAGCCTTTTGGTTAGCAGCTGAGCTCTTAACCACTGCACCACTAGGGCTCCAAATATTAATTTATGAATAAATATTATGGAGCACACTATGCTTGGCTCATTTGGGAAGACAAAAGTTGAAATATAGCCCCTGCCCTATAGGGTGAAGGAAATGGAGATGAAGGTAGAAGATGGCAGGGACTGGCAAAACCTATGTCCTCCACCATTGATCAGGTGATAGGGTCAAAATTCTTTGGTCTGTTTCAGGTTACTACTGTTTTTGTTTTGTTTTTTTCTATTAAGTGCTTTGAGAAACGGCCACTCAGTGACCCAACATCAGCAGAGGTGAAGAGGGAGACCATTTCCATCTTACCTCTCCAATAGAAAAACACATGTGTAGAAGTTACAAATAACTGTGATGCTTGGGTAGCATATATTTATTTATCTAAGTATCTATTAATGTTATCTTACTATTTAAAATTATTAGCTACAAATAAACTAGTTTAAAACAATCGTTAAAAGACTACAATTATAATAAAAAGGTTAACGGTATCTCAATTACATAGTATATTAAAGTGTGGCGAACTTTACTAATTAAGTATTTTAATGCTATTATAATGTATTAAGTTTTACATTTTATTTGTCATGAGCTATGAGATTCCCATAAGAATTAAAAACATGTCATTTTTACAGGCAACTTTTAATGGATGGATAACTATTATGAATTCAGCAGTTGATTCTATTGGTGTAAGTACAATATAATCTAAAAGTCGTTGTTAAGGGTCAAGCAAGGTGATTTTTGCAGTTCACACAATAATTAAATGGTTAATATGGTAAAAAGCAAATGTTTATGCTAGATGGAAATTAAATACATTTCAGATTATTTCTGTATTCATGAACAATGAAATCCTTTCGAGATTATATTCAATGGTTGTGGGCTCATAGGTTCATTTAAAGAAATTACCAGACTTTGTAAGAATGATTACACCAATGCAATAAACTTTAAAATCCAAATAAATGAGGCAATGATACCCCTTCAAATAACAAAGAGAAATTATTACTTCAAGCAGCATTGTTGGACCTTCTTGTCATGAGTGGTTTTATAAATCTGTGTTTTAAAGTCAATGTCAATAGTTTCCTATTCTCTTGATTTTTAGGTAAATATGCAGCCTAATTTTGAAGACAACATTTATATGTATTGTTACTTTATCAACTTTATTATTTTTGGACTATTTCTCCCTCTGAGTATGCTGATTGGTGCTACTGTTGCTAATTTCAAAAAGCATAAAATAAAGGTAAGTATAAATATTCTTTGCTTGTTCAGTGCCTGACAAAATCAAACATATTTATAAAAACACCTTGTCTCAAATAATTGATTTGTTTTGGGTTCAACTTAATGTCATTTTATTTGATTCTAAGCTAAAAAATATGATGACTGACTAGAGGTTCCTGCTCATGGATGAACCTTTCTAAAATGTTCATCTTTGCAGTTTTCTATATTCAAAATATACACAAGTTTAATAGTTAAAAATTGTTTTTCTGTATATATATTTTGCAAACGATGTGCTAAAAAATGAATAAGTAATATTATTGGGTCTATGCACAAATACTTGAAGAGCTCAAGAAAAAAAAAACTCTTTTTATCTCTGATAAACATTCAAAGACTTCAGAGTCATAACCAGCATGGACATCTCTGGAAGTTAGAGTAGCTCCATCTTCTAGAAGTAGAGAGAGTCATAATCCAAATATATGACCTAAATAGTAATGCTTGACATTGGTAAGAGAGAATTCACAGGCACAATTGCACAACCACTGTTTGATGCTCTCTCCAAAGAAAGATACCTACAAGGCCTCCACAAGTGCAAAGGCCTCAAAAGACATCTAAGTCTACTTATTTTTAACCATAGAGTCCTACTTCCTATTAGGTATAGGAAACCCTTCTCGAAAAATCAAGAAAAAGAATAGTTTAATTTTGAAATTCCATTGTCATCCAATTTCAAAAACCCGTTGCCATGTGCCAAATCTGATTAACAAGCCACTTTTGAGTCTCCGCTAATCAGATGGGAGTAGAGAGGTCAATGATTAAGTATGCTTTTGTTTGGATGCTTCAGCTTCTTAGGGACTTCAACCCAACTCTAGGATTTGCTTCTGGGCTTCAAGTTGGTGACCCTTGTCAAATTTAAGTGAAGAGATCCTGACTTAAAGCAGTAACAGTTCCTAGACTAACAAAACATTAAATGTTCACTTTTTATTCACCTCATATATTTTGTATAAGATACTGAAATTAGCAGTGCAAACACAAACAAGACTTAGAAGGTGCTATGAAGAGGCCGCACAGGTACTTTTGGCATAATAGTAAAAAGTATTTTTTGATAGTATTTGGAAAATAAAGCAACATAAGACCCCTTGTCATTGAGTCGATTCTGACCCATAGCGACCCTATAGTGACCCAGAGTAGAACTGCCCCACAAGGTTTCCAAGGCTGTAATCTTTACAGAAGCAGACTACCATATCTTTCTCCCATGGATTTGCTGGTGGATTCAAACTGCCAACCTTTTAGTCAGCACCAAGCACTTAACTACTGTATTTCCAGGGCTCCTTAAAGCAACATAAGAACATATAAAAATACATATACAACCAATTTGATTTTTTTCTGCTCATTAAAAGAAATAAACCAACCTTACTTTTAGCTGTTGAATTCAGCTTTTCTTAATAAATCTTTCCAGATATACCTAGCAGTTTTTCCTTTTTTTCTCTCTCTAATAAGACTGAATCCTCAGTAGACTGAAAAGTGAAAATAGAGTTGATTACCCACAGGAAAGTCTACCAAAAGATTATTGACTCTCAGTCATTACCAGCATATATATAATCTGTATTTATATAAATTTTTACAGAAAGTCAGACATGTTCAAATCATGATGTATTTCATTGCAATGAAAGTTTTTTGAAAAGATTAACTCAATAACTGCCAAGTCTTCTAAAATGTGTATAAATATAAGGGGGAATTTGGGTTAACTGTGATTTTAATATTTTTTTCTATCATTTCTTTACCAGGGAGGGTCAAATATCTTTATAACGGTAAAACAGAAGAAACAGTGCCGTGGACTAAAGAAGCTCATGTCTGAAGACTCTCAAAGACCGATACCTCGCCCAAGAGTGAGCAAACGTCAAGATTTTTTGATGCTTGAAAAAAGTTTCCTTTATTTTCTTTTAAAATGAAAGAGTATTTTTTTAATTCTTAAAAAATGATTTGACTAAATTTTAAAAACATGTTCCTTGACAAAACTTTTAATGGTTGTTATTTTTATTTGACTCCTGTAATTTTTGTAGCTTGGTAAAGACTTAGGTCTTCACTGATTCTTCTATTTATGCTGGAAAACAAGTTGTAGAACTTAAAGATTATGTATGTGTGTGTGTATGTTTGTTATTAGTGAGATTATTGTATCTTTTTTCCTCACAGAACAAGTTCCAAGGATTCATCTTTGTCTTGGTGACTAATCAGATTTTTAATATCACCATCATGGTTCTTATCTTTGCCCATGCACTAACCATTATGATGAATAGTGATGATGAGAGTCCACAAATGAAAACTGCTTTCTACTGGATTAACACAGTTTTTGTTGTGCTATATACTGGAGAATGTTTACTTAAGCTCATCTCTTTCCGTTGTTACTATTTCACCATTGGATGGAACGTTTTTGATTTTATGGTGGTCATTTTCTCCATTACAGGTAAGATTTTGTTTAGTCATATTTTCCTTTGTAGTAAAATTATATTAGGAAAGCTTTTACAGTAAATATCTTTTGAGACATAGTCTGTCAACAAGTAAAAGAGGTTGTTGTTAGCTGCCATGAAGTTGACTCCAACTCATGGTGACCTTCTGTACAACAGAACAAAATGTTGCCTGGTCTGCCTCATCCTCACAACTGCCAGCATGTACTAGTTCATCATTGTGTCTATTGTGCCAATCCATCTCTCTGAGAGTCTCCCTCACCGTCGTTGGCCTTCTACTTCACTGAACATGATGTCCTCCTCTAGTCATTGATCTCTTCTGATGATGTGTCCAAAG
>NW_004443973.1:17983268-17989054 GCF_000243295.1 Trichechus manatus latirostris
CAAACTTAATATTGTTCCTTCCCTCTAGCCCCTAAAACTTCCAGAATACTAGAATTTTAGGTTTTAATGAATTTGTTACCAGTTTCCTCTCACTCTTTTATTTAACAAATATCTATATTTGATTACCCTCTTTGTGAATAGATACTGTGCTATAAGCAAATAATTCAGTAGTAAACAATATAGGCATCAACTTTGTGCACATAGTTGATAATCTATTAAGGGATGCAGATAATTAAACTGTACATTTTAATGATGTGTTAGTAAGGCTGTGATTGGGAAAGCGGAGGGTGCTGCAGCAACATAACAGAGTGAGAGATGCCTAATCAGTAAGCGAGGTCAGAAAATTTCCTAGAAGACGTGAAATCCAAATAGAGATCTATTAAATAAGGAGGTAGCCAAACAAAGAATTGAGGATAAAAGTGTTTCAGGCATACAGAAGTTTGTTTAATGTCTGCCTCCTCATAACACACATACTAGAATGTAAGCTCCATGACAGTAGAGACAATATTTGAGTTTATGTTATGTGTCAAACACTATTCTAGGTATTTAGTAGTGGAAAGCACATAAACTGTCTGCTCAGTTGTGCTTCCAGAAAATTCACACATGCAATACTTAATTGAATCCATGAAATTAATTATTGATATAAAAGTATAAGAAATGATAGAACATACATGAAGACAGGAAAGGGCTGGTAGAGAGAAAACAGAATTATGGAATTAAAGAGCTCAAAGCAGTGGCTAAGCATTCAGCTGCTAAACCTAAAGGTTGGCAGTTCCAACCCACCCAGCAGTTCCATGGGACAAAGAACTGGCAATTTGCTCCTGTAAAGATTATAGCATAGAAAACACTATGAGGCAGTTATACTCTGTCACATAAGGTTACTATGATTAGGAATCTATTCAACAGCACCTAACAACAACAACATGAGAGCCAAGTGAGAATAACTGAATCAGAGAGCTGGAAGAAAAGGAAACTGTGGTCAGAGAGCGAGAGCTGTACGAAGTTTCAGAAGGTCGGGTATCCTGGGTTTAGAATGGAGACATAGATGTGAATAACTGAAGTAAAGTGATGGAGAAAATTGTTAAAGTTGAGAAGGCCAAAGACTGAGAGGCTAACCTTGGAATAGGTTGTTGATGGTAGGTACTGGGATAGAGAGGGAGACAGTGAGCCAAGTACTAAAATATTCAATGAATATAAATGAGAGGGAATCAGTAGATCACAGAATGGTAGGAGATGGTGTAACTGAATGGTATTACCCATAAAATATTAGAAATTTAAAAAATGGAAAGAAGAATGATCTGGAAATCACATTGGGAAGAAAGAAAGATGCTTATTCTACCTTTCCACCCTGAGAATCATGGAGTGGAGGAAAATGAAATGTCTACATTTGAGAGGATTGAAATGAAATTCATGTCCTCAGGATAGAGTCAGATTTCAGATTAAAAAAAGTGAAGATATAGTGATGAGAATGTAGGGAAATTTGTTTACAATGAAATGGGGATACCTCTTGCATAATAGAAGAGTTTAGAAAATTGAGGAGGAATAAGAACTTGGGTCAGAGTAGAAGCTTCACAAAAGCACTATGGGTGAGGCTACAGGTAGAATATAAGAGAGACTGCCATCTTGGGCAACGACCAAATTTAAACAGAAATGTCAGGCATGATCCTTCCAGGTTAAGCAAACATACCGTCTCAGAAGCGTCATAGGATTCGTCCATCCTCCACCTTTTCACTCAAAAAAGAAACCACACTCTCTCTGGTGCTTCCAGAGAACATCCTTTATGCTTTTTATGGAAATTATCATCTTGGCTTCTTTTATACTTATATCTATGTCTTACTCCCATCCTCGCCTGTGCACCCACCACGTTTAGAAAAAAGTTTCATGAGGGCAGAGACTAATTTATGCAATTCACATTTAAAGCTCCTAAGGGCCCAAATACTATCTATGAAATAAGTGCATTAAATTTAATTACAATCCTTGAATCATTGAATACCAGACATTTTTGTAATTATATATATGAAATAGATCTTTCTACCTTGTGTTGTAGTTAGTTAAAGTGTCTATCTGTACTTTGTAGATTATAAGGTCTTTGAGGGCATAAATTATATCATTCGTCTTTGCATATTTGAATTACATCTTTATTAGCCATTTAATAAAGGTTGGAATGAACTAAATTTCTTGAGCCAAGGGCAATCAGAAAAAATCATGACTACTTTCCTACATTATAGATTCCTGCCATCTATGATTCCAGAAGTATTTGACCTATAATACTCTTAAGAGAATGATACAGAAGAATTCTCTTCCAAATTTTGATAGATACTCTGAGCATTGCCACAGTTAGAATCTGGCTAACCCAAACTTTTAATATGTGCTATGTTAAATGGACGGGATTAATAAAATCATTGTAATCTATAGAAACAACATAGACATATAAAACAATTTATGTTCTTCTAAATATAGTTGCATTTGAATGATTTTATTTACTGCTTTATTTTTTCCACTCCAAGGACTATTTCTACCTGTAGACTACTACCTTGGATCTCCTTCCCTTGTCCAACTGATACTTCTCTCTCGGATTATCCACATCCTGCGTCTTGGGAAAGGACCAAAAGTGTTCCATAATCTGCTGCTTCCTTTGATGCTCTCCCTCCCAGCATTGCTGAACCTCTGTCTTCTCGTCTTCCTGGTCATGTTTGTTTATGCCATCTTTGGAATGTACAACTTTGCCTATGTTAAAAAGGAAGCTGGAATCAATGATGTGTCCAACTTTGAAACCTTTGGCAGCAGTATGCTTTGCATTTTTCAAGTTACCATATTTGCTGGTTGGGATGGGATGCTCAGTGCGATTATCAGCAGTCAATGGTCTGAATGTGATCCTGATAAAATTAACCCCGGGACTCAGGTTAAAGGAGATTGCGGTAACCCCTATTTTGGGATTATTTATTTTGTCAGTTACATCCTTATATCATGGCTGATCATTGTAAATATGTACATTGTTGTTGTCATGGAGTTTTTCAATATTGTTTCTAAAAAAAAAGCCAGGACCTTGAGTGAAGATGATTTTAGGAAGTTTTTTCAGGTATGGAAGAGGTTTGATCCTGATAAGACCCAATACATAGACTCTAGCAAGCTTTCAGATTTTGCAGCTGCTCTTGATCCTCCTCTTCTCATGGCAAAACCAAACAAGGGCCAGCTCATTGCCATGGATCTTCCCATGGCTGTTGGGGACCGAATTCACTGTCTTGACATCTTACTTGCTTTTACAAAGCGAGTTTTGGGTAAAGATGAGAAGATGGAGAAAGTCCTTTCAGAGATAGAAACTGGATATATATTAGCTAACCCTTTTAAGATCACGTATGAGCCAATTACAACTACCCTAAAACGAAAACAAGAGGCGGTCTCAGCCACTATCATTCAACGTGCTTATAAAAGTTACCGTTTGAGGCAAAATGACATAAATACATCAGATATTCATACGATAGATGATGGTGGAGATGTTAAAGCTACTGAAGAAGATATCCATTTTGATAAAGCTAAGGAAAAGTCAATTATTCAAAGCCAGATCTAATTCCACTTACCACTCCCTCACCTTCCTCATATATCATGAAATGTTAAAAGTTTAAATCAGAAATAAAAGCAAAGATTAGAGAAATAAAAGCAAAGATTATTTGTTTACAATGCATGGAAGTTAAGCATGTATTCACAAGGCTCCATGCCAAATTCACTTTTTACTTATATATATTCAATCTAATCAATCAGGAAAGACAACTCCCTTAATATTTCTGCAGTGAGTAAAAGCGGTTAAAGTTGCCATTTGACAATCCAGTGCTCATTTTCTCTGTATCACTTAGATGGCACTTGCCTATTCTGGAGAATGGGAAAGGTGGTGGAAGGGATTAGCAGCAAAAGGGTCTTTCTTGTATATTTTATGTCTACTTTAACCTGATGGGCTTCCAGTCACCACTAATAGGACTGAGTTTCAAATGAGTTTTTAATGTGGAGTAGTGTTTAAAAAATAGTGAAATGCTATGGGTCATTAAATCGTAAACTTACCTAGAAACAATATAAACTTTTGGAAGGAATTCCGCAGAAGTTGCCTTTCAGTTCAATTGCAGAGGCTCTTGGGCTGATTAAAACCACATTTAAAAAAGATTGGTTGGAGCCAATTTTTATTTTTTTCTTGTCCTTATTTGTTTTTTCTTTTTGGTAATAGAAATTAATATTTTTTCATTGTTCTTTACTTTCTGTATTCTCTTTGGCTAGTTCTACTTAAGCTCCAATTCTGCAATAAGATGGATTATAGAACAAGGCATAGGAAGGGAACTACAATTGTGGCCTACTTTTTTTCCATTTGCACTTTTTAAAAGTATACATTTACTGAAATGTTATAATAGAGAATATGTTAATAGAAACAAGCTTTACCTTATCATAAAACCAGGTATTTTTTTCCATTTATTCAGAATGTAACATTGAGTATGTTAGATCTGGCAAATGCATGTCATAATATGAATTAGGAGAGTTGAGGGCTACAGTTATGTCTAGGACCTTTTAATGTGTCTCGGTCCTTAATCAGGAAACTATGACCACTTTAAAGTACTTTTCACTGTACTTGATGGTTCTTTATAACTTAGAGAAAGAAAATGATCCTCGAACTGTGAGGACTGTGAATTAGGAGATAAAAATGTAAGTTTGTCACGGTTGTGGTTGTTTTTTAATCTTAGTATATGCCAGTTAGATTTACTTAACTCAATTATCTTTCTAGGTTTTGGTTGTTGTTGCTCTTGTCCTTATTGCTTTTATCTCATCATGTACATAATGACTCTAAAAATGTTTCATATTTGAAAAACTTTAAAACACTAAATATTAGTTTTCACTATGGAAAAAAAAATTTAAATAGGTACAAATAGTTGTTTTTTGGCCGATTTAGAAGAACTGAGTCAATCACACCCATGCAGTTTGAGATTCTGTATGAAGATGGATTTCAACATGCCTACAAAATCCTAAGGGATTCAATAAGAAAATATGTATCCTGTTGGCTTTAAATATGTTGCATCACATTCAGTATCATTTAAGTATCAGTAATTGTATTTTATTATGACTGCATGATCTTGAGCCTTAACTATTACAATCTAATTTTTTTCTGCTCCTCAGAAATTTAATAACCTGACCAAGATGCCTTTGGGGATTCCCTAAGCAAATATAATTTCAGGGTTCTGCTTCTTTCTCTAAGTGTTCCTTGCTTTTCTCCTCCTGTTCTCCGTCTCTGTGACGGGAACCGGTGAGGAATCCGTGTTAACTTGGTGACCTGGTGACAGCGGGTGCTTTACCTAAGCTTCTCTGTTTTCTATTTCTTGAGAATGCTTTAATGTGGAAACTGCTTCAGATACTTTAAACTGAATCATAACTTGCTTCAGTGAATTTCATAAAGAACACAAACTGATTTTAATTTGAAAATTTTAGCTTTTACTTGTAAACTGTGTTTGCCACTAAACTTATAAAAACTGTGGAAAGAATTATTTTTAACAAAGTCTTTCAATATATTCTACTTTTAGATACAATAGAAAATAATAAACACAACCTGATAACCACATTTTTGTTTTGTTTTGTTTTTGATAAATCAGGTTGGCAGCTTTGTATTTAAAAAAAAAAAAAATAAATCCTAAGCCTCATACAAAAGCTTATTCATAAAGGCTCAGAATTCAAAACGGAACACTTGGGATTTCTTTAGATCTCGCATTTTTAGAAAATAAATGTTAAGAAGTGTCATGGATTGAATTATGTTCCCC
>NW_004443973.1:17989246-17990891 GCF_000243295.1 Trichechus manatus latirostris
CATGATTCACAGTATTGTGTGATCTTCCCTTACGTTGTAAATCCTCCCTCTATGACGTTAATGAGGGAGGATGGGTGGCAGTTGTGTTGGTAAGGCAGGACTCAGTCTACAAGATTGGATTGTGTCCTGAGGCAATCGCTTGAGGTATAGAAGAGAAAAGCAACCAGAGAGACAGGGGGACCTCATACCACCAAGAAAGCAGTGCCAGGAGCAGAGCGTGTCCTTTGGACCTGTGGTCCCTGCGCAGAGAAGCTCCTAGTCTGGGGGAACATTGATGAGAAGGCCAACGGAGAGAGAAAGCCTTTCCCTGAAGCTGATGCCCTGAATTTGGACTTTTAGCCTAAGTTACTGTGAAGAAATAAATTTCTCTTTGTGAAAGCCATCCACTTGTGGAATTTCTGTTAGAGCAGCACTAGATGACTAAGACAGCATGCTTACCAGAACCTGCTACATATTGACAAAATGTAAAAAGCATTCCTTTTATCAAAATTATAATTTTGCTAGATGTATCTCAGTTTTATCAGAATTTGCTTCATGGGAGATAATGCTAAAATTAAATATATGGTACACTATTGTCAGGTGCCATCAAGTTAGTTCCAACTCATAGTGACCCTATGTAAAATAGAACAAAAGACTGCCCAGTCCTGTGCCATCCTCACAATCATTATGCTTGAGCCCATCGTTGTGGGCACGGTGTCAATCCTTCTCATTGAGGGTCTTCCCTTTTTCACTGACCCTCTACTTTAGCAAGCATGATGTTCTCCTCCAGGGACTGGTCCTTCCTGATAACATGTCCAAAGTTCATGAGACAAAATATACTATATCAATAATACTAAAATTAAATTATGGTATACTGGTATTTATCAGATAATGTCCTACTGCTATTCATAAGGTTTTCACTGGCTGATTTTTTTCAGAAGTAGACCACCAGTTCCTTCTTCCTAGTCTGTCTTAGTCTGGGAGCTCAGCTGAAACCTGTCTGACATGGGTGACCCCGCTGGTATTTGAATACCAGTGTCATAACCTCCAGCATCACAGCAACAGGCAAGCCCCCACAGTTCAACAAACTGGTAGACATGTGGTCCATTTATCATGATGTTGCTTATTGGTCCGGTTGTAAGGATTTTTGTTTTATTTATGTTGAGGTATACTCTATAATGTAGGCTGTAGTCTTTGATCTTCATCACTAAGTGCTTCAAGTCCTCTTCACTTTCAGCAAGCAAGTTTGTGTCATCTGCATAATGGAGGTTGTTAATGAGTCTTCCTCCAGTTCTGATGCCTTGTTTTTCATGTAGTCCAGCTTCTCGGATTATTTGCTCAGCATACAGATTCAATAAGTATGGTGAAAAGATACAACTCTTGACGCACACCTTTCCTGACTTTAAACCACGCAGTACCCCTTGTTCTGTTTGAATGACTGCCTCTTGGTCTGTATACAGATTCCACATGAGCACAATTAAGTGTTCTGAAATTCCCATTCTTGGCAATGTTATCCATAATTTGCTTTGATCCACACAGTCTAATGCCTTTGCATAGTCAATAAAACACAGGTAAATATCTTTCTGGTGTTCTCTGCTTTCAGCCAGGATCCGACATCTGGAATGATATCCCACATTCCTCGTCCTCTTCTGAATCCGGCTTGAAT
>NW_004443973.1:17990991-18008231 GCF_000243295.1 Trichechus manatus latirostris
GAGCTCAGCTGAAACCTGTCTGACATGGGTGACCCCGCTGGTATTTGAATACCAGTGTCATAACCTCCAGCATCACAGCAACAGGCAAGCCCCCACAGTTCAACAAACTGGTAGACATGTGGTCCATTTATCATGATGTTGCTTATTGGTCCGGTTGTAAGGATTTTTGTTTTATTTATGTTGAGGTATACTCTATAATGTAGGCTGTAGTCTTTGATCTTCATCACTAAGTGCTTCAAGTCCTCTTCACTTTCAGCAAGCAAGTTTGTGTCATCTGCATAATGGAGGTTGTTAATGAGTCTTCCTCCAGTTCTGATGCCTTGTTTTTCATGTAGTCCAGCTTCTCGGATTATTTGCTCAGCATACAGATTCAATAAGTATGGTGAAAAGATACAACTCTTGACGCACACCTTTCCTGACTTTAAACCACGCAGTACCCCTTGTTCTGTTTGAATGACTGCCTCTTGGTCTGTATACAGATTCCACATGAGCACAATTAAGTGTTCTGAAATTCCCATTCTTGGCAATGTTATCCATAATTTGCTTTGATCCACACAGTCTAATGCCTTTGCATAGTCAATAAAACACAGGTAAATATCTTTCTGGTGTTCTCTGCTTTCAGCCAGGATCCGACATCTGGAATGATATCCCACATTCCTCGTCCTCTTCTGAATCCGGCTTGAATTTCTGGCAGTTCCCTGTTGATGTACTGCTCCAACAGTTGATTGTAATAGATGGTAATTGTTATATTATTAGTGTGAATTGTCCTTGGAATACCTGGAAATTAGAATTGAAGATAGTAAAAAGGGTGCCTGAAGAAAGAAGATGATTTTATCAATTAGACAAAAGGGTACCTTCATTCAACACTGAGAACTTCTTAAGGAGAGGAATCCATCATGAAGATGAGACCTAAGATTTTTTATTTGCCTTTTTAGTTCTCAAGTTTTTAAAAATGGTGTGTCTTGGTGTGAACTACTTAGAGTTTATCCTGTTTGGGGTTTGCTCAGCTTCTTATGTAAGTTTGTGTCTTTCACCAAATTTAGGACTTTTTCAGCCGTTAGGTTCATCAGATACTTCTTTAGCTACTCTCTTTCTCCTCTCCTTCTAGGACTATGATAATATGAATGTTGGGGATTTTTTGTTATTGTTGTACAGGTCCCTGAGTGTTTATTTTTTATTTCACTCTATTTTCTCTCCGTTGTACAGACTGGATGAATTCTGTTGCTCTGTCCTCAAGTTAATCAGGCCTATCCTCTGTCATTTCTATTCTTCTATTGAGTCCTAGATCTTGTGAGGTTTTTTTTTTCTTTTTCCTTTTTCTCTTATTGTATTTTTCAGTTCTATAAATTCCATTTTTTAATAACTTGTATTTTTTGAGATTTTCTATTTTTCAGTTGGTTCATGAAAATTTACAATTGATTATTGAAGCATTTTTATGAGAGCTGCTTTAAACTCCTTGTCAGATAATTCCAGTATCTAATTCATCTCAGTATTGGTGTCAACTAATTGTCTTTTCTCAATAAATTTGGAATTTTCCTTTTTATTCTGTTTTTTTAAATTCATGCCAGTAATGTTGGGGTGAATGGAATCTCATTGTGGTTTTCATTTGCATTTCTCTAATGGCTAGTGATTGCGAGCATTTCCTCATGTGTCTGTTGGCCACTTGAATGTTTTCTTTGGTGAAGTGTCTGTCCATATACTTTGCACATTTTTTAATTGGATTATCTGTCTTTTTGTTGTAGAGGTGTTGGATTTTCCTGTAGATTTTAGAGATTAGGCCTTTGTCAGATTTGTCATAGCCAAAATTTGTTTCCCAGTATAGGTTTTCTTTTTACTCTTTTGATGAAGTCTTTTGATAAGCTTAAGTGTTTAATTTTTAGAAGATCCCAGTTATCTGGCCTATCTTCTGGTGTTTATGTATTGTTAGTTATGGTTTGTATCTTGTTAATGCCATGTATTAGGGCCTCTAGCATTGACCCTATTTTTTCTTCCATGACCTTTATAGATTTTGGTTTTATATTTAGGTCTTTGATCCATTTTGAATCAGTTTTTGTGTATGGTGTGAGGTATGGGTCCTGTTTCATTTTTTTGCAGATGGACATCCAATTTTGCCAGCTCCATTTGTTAAAAAGACTGTCTTTTCCTCATTTGATGGACTTTGGGCCTTTGTTGAAGATCAGGTGATGCGATCAGGTGGATGGATTTACATCTGGGTTCTCAATTTTGTTCCATTGGTCAATGCGTCTATCGTTGTACCAGTACCAACCTGTTTTGACTACTGTAGCTGTATAGTAGGTTGTGAGGTAGGTAGTGCGAGTCCTTCCTAATTTATTCTTCTACTTCAGTAGTGCTTTATTTATCCGGGGCTTCTTTCCTCTTCATATAAAGTTAATGATTAGTTTTTCCATCTCTTTAAAGAATGTTGTTGGTATTTGGATCGAGATTGCATTGCATTTGTAGATTGCTTTCAGTAGAATTGACATTTTCACAATGTTGAGTCTACCTATCCATGAGCATGGTATGTTTTTCCACTTATGTAGATCTCTTTTGGTTTCTTGCAGTAATGTTTTGTAGTTTTCTTTGTATAGGTCTTTTACATCCCTGGTTAGATTTATTCCTAAGTATTTTGTTTTTTTTTTAGGGACCACTATAAATGGTATTTTTTTCCTGATTTCCTTGTCATAGTTCTCTTTATTGGTGTATAGGAATCCAGCTGAATTTCGTATGTTTATCTTGTATCCTGCTACTCTGCTGAATCTTTCTATTAGTTCCTGTAGTTTTCAGGTGGAGTTTCTTGGGTTTTCTATCTATAGTATTATATCATCCATAAATTTGTAATTTTCTTGGTTCTTGGTGTGTGGCATGATTTTTAATGTATCCTGGCCATTCTATTATGTTAAAGAGGCTCTGAATTCTATTTAAATCTTTAATTGTAGCAGGCAGTCATCCTGTTTAAGTTTAGTACATGGGTCTTAGTTTACTTTTGTGGGTTGTAGCCCCTGATGTTGTTAGGTGCCATCAAGTCAGTTCTGACTCATAGCAACCCTATGTACAACAGAACAAAACACTACCCAGTCCTGTGCCATCCTTACAATCATTGTTATGCTTGAACCTGTTGTAGCAGCCACTGTGTCACTCCATCTCATTGAGGGTCTTCCTCTCTTTCACTGACCCTCACTTTACCAAGCATGATGTCCTTCTCCAGGGACTGTTCCTTCCTGCTAACACATCCAAAGTACGTGAGATCAAGTCTCGCCATCCTTCCTTCTAAGGAGCATTCTGGCTGTACTTCTTGCAAGACAGATTTGTTCATGCCTCTGGCAGTTCATGGTATATTCAATATTCTTCACCAACACTGTAATTCAGAGGTGCCAGTTCTTTGCTGGTCTTCCTTATTCATTATGGGTTGTAGCCCCTATGGTAGTATAATTTCTTGAGCCCTTGCAGAGTTACTTTGGTCTTCTTGGTTTATCTGGTGCTTCTTGTGCTCCTGCTGGTCCTTGCTGTTGCTGCCTGGGGGAACAGAAAAGGTTTCCCAAGGCCAAGCCACTAGGCATCGTTCAGTGACGAAAGAATGTTGTGGGATCCCTCAACCAGTTTCCTGTGAGGACAAGGACTCTTTCTGTATTGGATCACTTGTTGTGACTGATCCCAATTGCCAGTGTTACCTGCTCACCCTGGTGTCCGTGAAAGAAGAAGAGTCTTAGGCCTCAGGGTCAAAGATTCTTCCCCACTTGCTGGAGCTGGGTCTCTCTTACCAGTTCCACCTGCCCACCTCAGTATCTTTCTAAAATAAGGGGAGTCTGAGACCCCGTTGGAAATCCTGGTGGCATAGTGGTTTAAGAGCTACAGCTGCTAACCAAAAGGTTGGCAGTTTGAATCCACCAGGTGCTCCTTGGAAACTCTATGGGCAGTTCTACTCTGTCCTATAGGGTTGCTATGAGTTGGAATTGACTCAAAGGCAATGGTTTTTTTTTTTTTTAAGACCCCCTTATTTTTGGTGAGTCTCCCAATTGATCTTCCTTGTCAGAGGTGTAGGCTTATCTAATGTTGCCAGATGAACTCCTGTTTGACCCTGGAGAGGAATGAGCCTACCCGGGATGCTTCCTGTCACTAGAAAAGGGGTGAGGAAATGCCAGGTCTTGGTGGCCTTTTGCTGGGTAGTGGGATGTAAGATGCCCTGCACTGTGCTGCTCCTCCAGTATTGGTGTCTCAAACCAGCTTGCTTTCTCCTTACCATCTTTCAGACTTCTTCTTTAGTGTCTTTTTGCACCATTTGCAGAGTTTATAGTTGTGCTTAGCAGAGAAATGCAGGTAAGAAATTATCTATGCCATCTTGTCCAAACTAGAAGTCTCGTGACATATTTTTAAAACTTATTTGATAGGAAAATTGTCATAAGCCCATAATACAGTGTAGTGTAAAGCAAAAGTGGCTTTTTTATCATTAGGTACATCACACTGTCTCAGTATGTTGAAACAGCTACCTTTGGCTGCTGAGTAAATATTGTTTTTTAGTTGTTCTGTCAATGATGTTTTACAGTTCTGATCAAGAAAAGTATTTGTTCTCCCAGGTGACTGAACCTTCTTTAGATCAAGGTGAAGCACTGACATATTTAGGCCAAGCAAGACTCCACAATATAACATCAATTTGATTAAAGGAGATATGTTGATTTGTATTCTTTTTACATCACAAAAAGTGACTAAGATTCATCTCTAAGATGTCTGCTAGTCTCTTGAAATTTAAATTCTTAAATATATTGTGGTGTTCTCACATTGTTTTATGCAGAATAAAACACTGGATCCTTCCAGTGCACAAAGGGATTCTACTGCAGTGCATCCCGGGCAAACTAGCTAAGGTCTGCCAGGATCTCTGCTTCAGCCACCTTAGATGCCTATAGGAAAAATCTCAAGAATAATGCACCGTTATAAACAGGTGGCCATATTAAGCTCTCCTCACTTAATGCTATTCCCAAATACACTCTGAAGGAAGTAATTGGATACCTTCATTAGCAACTGATCTGTACAGGAAGAAAGTGTGATTAAAAACCTTGCAAAGCATCGACTGCATGTGCGTTAGCCTGCACTGACCTACATTATTTTCTACAGAAAACTCTGGAAATCATAGCAATAACCAGGCTTGTAGCACTAAACAGGAATGTAAAACATTTTAAAGACACAAGCATGGAAATCAAGAGCAATTCTTCCACTGAACAGTATGTGAGAAGCAAAAGTATTTATCATGAGGCTGCCTTATAATTGGGTAAGAGCTTGCAAGGCAGTGTCTAGTGTTGATGTGCCATCAGTGGAGCAGCTTGTAGAATATGAATCCACTCTAGTCCATTTTAATAACACTGATGACAAGACATTTCAGGAGGCTCCAGGCACCTTTCGGGAATAAAAAAAAAAAAAAAAACCCCATTGCCATCAAGTCAATTCCAACTCATAGCAACTATATAGGACAGAGTCAAACTGCCCCATAGGGTTTCCAAGGAGCAGCTGATAGATTTGAACTGCCAGTCTTTTGGTTAGCAGCGAAGCTCTTAACCACTGTGCCACCAGGGCTCCTTCCTGGAATAGTTATCATTAATCCCCAATATGATCACATTACCTTTTTATTATTTTAGATGAAAAAGTTTAGCACTTTTTTTTTTACCCAGTTACTGGCCGTGCTCTGAATTTACAATATAACAACTTTTGTGCATTCACCTTAACTAGCCAGAATTATCAACACAATTAACTAGTGTTAATTTTTGCTGCTGGGGCAGGAGTGTTCCCATGGCCAAGTTACATACCACAGATACAAGCTCTTTTTTTTTGTTTTTGTTTAACACAAGTCTTCTTTGCCAAGAAGATAGAAATGTGATTTACTATCCTAGCTATACCATGAATTGTTGTATAGCAAGTATTTATAAATAAGCATTTATAAGTCGGCATTACAACATTATCTACATGTTTTGTCTTGTTTTATATTCTTTTACTTTAGTGGCTATTATGTTGTCAATAAATCCTATTATTAAGTATTACTGATTTTTTTTTTCCTGAAACTGTAAGGTGGAGTTATTAACCTAGGTGCTCTGGAGACTATGTTGGTGATTGCCAGTAGAAAGTTTAATTTTATCATTCCTCTCTTATCATTATGTTCTCATATCTTTGATATTCCTGCTCATATCTGTTGATTTAATGCATGAAAATTAAATATGCTAATGTGGAAGAGAAAAAAATGAAATTCTAAGCTGTCATTGGTGTGAAGTGTAATGACTGGGGAATATATATATATATATATATATACTTAAGGGTATTTAAAAATAAAAAGCCCCATACATCAATTTCAAATATTTCACACATTTCTCCACATTTGGAGCTAATTATCACTAGAAACTCTTTTTCATACAGCCATATTTTAGTTATGAAACTTGCCAAAATAAAATTCTGTTCTATAACTCTTGTGAGTAGTAGGAAATTAATATTTTTTCTTCTTTCTTTGCTTTTTAAATAATAAATCATTTAAGAACTGTCAAAACACAAAAAAAACTCCCGTGTTTTCTACTTCCATTCCTAAAGGATCAACTGCTGTGGGAATTAACATCCACTGTAAACAACTAGAAAACTGGACAAAGTGTATGAAACAAATATTTCTAGACATTGGAGAAGAGGCAGCACAGAACTGTAAAACATGACCAAAGGAGTCCTGAGACAACAAAGTTTAAGGACTTTGGTTCTGTATTATAGGCTTCTCTGGACATGGCTTAAACACACTTCAACACAACCCCTGAAAAGACTAAAGTAGTCTGAGAGTAATTTATGTTGATAAGGCCATACCAGAGTAAGACAGGTCCTAAACCTAAACCCTTCTGAGTCGTGTCTTATAAAAGCAGCAGAATAGACACAAAGACCCACAGAGAAAAGACACCATGTGAAGGTGGAAGCAGATGAATATGCAAGCCCAGGAATGCCTAGCATTGCTCTCAGAAAGAGACGAAAAAGGACCTTTCCCTAGAGCCAACACCCTGAGTTTGCCTCTCTAGTCTCCAGAACTGTGACCAAAATGTCTTAGTCAGGGTTCTCTAGAGAAAAAGAACCAGAGAGAGAGAGAGAGAGATTAACTTTAAGGAATTGGCTTACGCAATTGTGAAGGACAGGAAAGTCCAAAATTTGTAGGTCATGTGACAGTTTGGAGATTCCTGTAATCTTGTGTCCCAAAATCTAGGAAATGTGAAGAGAATGGAAGAGAGAAGAGGTTCTGGCAAGATATTTATTTATTGGATGGAGGTAGAATACACGAAGGGAAAACTCACTTTTTGATCTTAAGGTCTTCAACTAATTGGATGAGGCCCACCCATTTATGCAGGAGAATATGCTTTACTTAAGGCCAACTGATTTAATCTCATATAACTACTTCATCCGCAGCATCTAGATGAGTGTTTGACCAAATAGCTGGGCACCATAGTCTAGTCAAGTTGACACATATATTTAGCCATCACAATATTACTTTATTCTGAGATTATGTTCTGTGTACTCCTTTGAAATTAAAAATTCCATTTTTAAAATGTATAGGTTTTAAATATCATATTTGGCATTTTTTTTAAATAACGACACAAAGTTGATGTCCACACATCCAAATTCTTCATAAACACTTCCATTTGAATGTCCCACAACATTCCCCAACTCAATACTCATAAAATTTTATTCTTCATCTTCTCCCATTAAATCTATTTCTCTTACGATACTTCTTTTTTTAAATTTTCTTCTTGGTTATTAATGAAGTCATCATTGCCATCTACTGCCACTGATGTCAAAAACTTTTGGTTTATCTTAGATGCCTCTATCTACTTTCTACCTGAATACAGTAAGTAATTACTTCCTCTCAAATGTCCTTAAAACAATCATTAATTCTGATCATATTGCTCCATTCTCACTTCATTTTTTTAAATCTTTATTCTTTCTCCCTTAGATTATTTTTCAAATGATCCTTTCCAGCACTGCCAGAGTAACATATATTTTCTTCTTTTTTAGTAAGAATGATGCTTCTAAAAATCAAATATGGTGGTGACAATTCATATTTTTAAAACATTTACAATGTCTTTCTTCAAGATTAAGTACAGAAAATTTAATAGGGAATACTGAAGACTGTTTAGGACACATACCTCCTTTCCTCTGGGCTTATCTTCCTTCATTCTCCAAAGTGCTTCCTAAACGTCATCCATACAGAAAAGCTACTTGCAGTTCTACAGAGGGTCTTGTCTTGCACTCAACATTCTGTCTACCTGGAATGTCTTCCTCCTCCAACTCCATAGCTTGACTGATTCTTCAACAATGTAAAAACAGTGTGGAGGCAGTGTCTGACCTCCTCTAACTTCACAAGGGGGACGGAGAATCAAGATCAACAGCCCAAGGCTGATTCCTATGAAGCAGAGGTCAGATAAGCCTCCTCTCTCTGCTATCTTTACCAACTCTGCCACCAATCGTCCCTCCCACAGCACTCTCTACTTCTCTGCTGGGTGTAATAATTCATTACAATGGCCACACAGAACTCACAGACCATACTAACAATTATGGGGTTTATTAGGGAAGTAACAGGTTCCAATTCAGGCTCAGGAACACTCAAGGATATAGTTCTTCCATCAGGACAGCCTCTCCCTAGCTGTGCTCACAGGCATGCCTCTCCCTGACCCTCCGTCTCTTCCCAAAGGCACTCAACCTTTTCCCTTCGTGGGCCGAAAAGCCCACTGTGCCATCTCCTGCGGATCTCTCCTGCAGGTCTTGCCTTCCTTGGTGGTGGTGATGTCTTCTCTTTTCTGCCTCTGGGGTGGCTAATTTCAAGCCCAGTGGGATGGCAAAACTGACCAATCCCCTTGGTGGGCTGCAATACTCTATCACACAGTCCTGCCCAATCACTTGGGTGGAAGTTACAAGACAATGGCTAGAAAGGCCACACAAAAGTAATCAATCGCACACAAACAACTTCCCCGATCCAGCTCAAGCATCACCTTTTGCTGGCAACTAAACAAACAGTTACAATAAAATGTGAAATATGATTTGATAAGGAGAAGTTTAGGGCAAAATGTAAGCACAGAAGAGGAGAATCTAACCCATCTCAGAGGGTTAAGCAGAATTTGAAGAACCTGATACCTAAGATCTGCAGGAGGAGCAGAGGCTGGTCAAGCACAGGGGCTAGTGCAGAATGCTCCACCACAGCAAACTACAAATGCAAAGACCTTGATGCTAGGGAGAAAAAAGTATTTGTGAAAGAATTTGATCTCGATCCTGAAGGCCACTCATTAAGCAGAGTGTGAAGAACTGGTTAGTTTTTGTATTCATTTCCTAGGGCTGCTACAACAAATTACCACAAACTAAACCCCCGTTGCCGTTGAGTCAATTCCAACTCATAGCTACCACAAACTAGATGACTTAAAAGAGCAGAAATGTATCCCCTCCCCGCCCCCCGCCCTCCACCTCTCGTCTACCCTGGAGTTCTGGAAGCTAGAAGTCTGAAATCAAGATGTCAGCAGAGCCATTTTCCCTTTTGGAAAAAAATCCTCCAAAGGGTTTTTCCCAGGTGGGGGAAATCTTTCCTTGCCTCTTCCTAACTTCTGGTGGTTGCCAGCAATACTTGATTATTTATTGGCTTGTAGCTGCATCACTAAGTTCTCCCTCCACCTTCACATGGCTGTCTTCCCTCTGTGAGTGCCTGTGTCTCTGTGTCCAGCCCTGCTCTCTTTTATCGTATAAAGACACGAGTCATCGGATTTAGGACCCCCTCTAATCCAGTATGGCCTCATCTTAACTTGATTACATCTGAAAAGATCTTATTTCCAAATAATGTCACATTCACAGGTACTGGGATTTAGAACACTTCTTTTGGGGGGATATAATTCAACCCACAATAGTTGGTAATCCAGATGAAATTTCAAGGCACTCAAGCTAACATAGTGGGAATCACGATTAAAACAAATAATAATAAATTTGAGAGATTTGGGTATAAATTTTAAAATAAATTTGATATAATTTTTTATAAAGAAATACCAGGAGGAAAGTTTGCTCTGTACTTATTTTCTTTCTTATTTGCTTAGATAAAACAAATAGCCCCTAGGGACCACTGGATCTCTAACCTTTGTCACCTACCTCCTCTGCTTTAGTCAGCCTGAAAGCAAAGATACAAAGATCTAGAATGGCACTCCAATTACTAACGTCTTTGTATGTCGTCCAAAAAGGTGAAGACCATTGTCAGATGTCTCCCCTTATCCTCCTTTACTTGTCATTGCTGTTCTTATTCTTTTCTCCTTCCTTTGGGAGCATAGACTAATGAAAGTACAAAAAGTGAGAGAATTTAGGGTTTAAACCCATCCAGTCGTACGATGGAAGAAAGGACTGGTGATGTGCTTCGTAAAGATTAGGACTAAGGAAACCTCATGGAACAGTTCTACTCTGTAGCACATGGGATAACTATGAGTCGGAATCAACCTTATGGCAATGGCTTTGGCTTTGGTTTTGATTTACTCAGGTCTAGTATCTCTTTAGAAATCAACTAGATGCTGTTCAAATCCTTGCCACACTCAGGGACAATCTAATCTTAAGGCAGGCTCAAGCCATAGACCACAACCAAGTCCCTGGAATTAAACAAACTTTCCTGGAGAGCTGTAGACATACCTCTCCTGAAGAGTATGACTTCCCCACAGGTATCACGTACCTGCTCCCCCCACCTCTCCTCAAACAATACTTTTATTCCATGAGCACTCCCCCTATTCCACTTCTCAATTTCCTGTCTAGCCAGCGATTCTACTTGGTACCCCTAATAACCTTATCTTGAATTTCCTCTCACCTATTTTATTGGAATGGAACAAAAAGATCTTGTTTGTAAATCCCAAATTTTATTTGAGATACTATATTTAAAAATTCTGGTGTGATCCATAGGGTTTTCATTGGCTAATTTTCAGAAGTAGTTCTCCAGGCCTTTCTTTCTAGTCTGTCTCAGTCTAGAAGCTCTGCTGAAACCTGTCCACTATGGGTGACACTACTGGTATTTGAAATACCAGTGGCATAGCTTCCAGCATCACAGCAACATGCAAGCCACCACAATATGCCAAACTGACAGACAGGTGGTGGGGCCACACCAATGAACTCAAACATACGAACTATCATGAAGATGGCATAGGACCAGGCAAGGTTTTGTTCTATTATACATGAGGTCGCCATGAATCAGAGTCAACTCAACAGCAACTAACAATAACAACATATTTAAAAATTAAATTTTATGTTATAAAATTTCTAATTACATTTACATTTTCAGAATGAAAGATTTTAAAACCATATCCTAATTTCTATAGCTATTTCCACTGTTCATCTGTCTTGTTTTTAAATTCATATATATTTCTTAGCTGCCATCTTTTCTATCTATTTGATTTGTTTTTTGTTTTAAATCAGGAGAGGATGTAACACAAGCTTATATAATTCAGTTAGGCTTCTCTGCAACACGCGTGCTCCCCCAAAAGCGAGGTTAAATGAATATTTGTGGAGGAGAATCACAGGTAGACAAAGAAAAGTTGTGTAAAATACTTACAAACTGTGGAAAATACGTATCCAAAAGAACAGAAAGAAAAGAACAATCGAAATCAAACCTGTCAAATTTACTACCTGAAGTGACAGTCCCTTGTTGCAAATTACTCTAACTAATACCCAGAAGTGGTTCACTTAGCTCATTTCAGGGTGGATCTTAAATCTGAACACCAGCCAGACGTACTTCCCCCTTGCTACTAATGGAAAGAGAAGTATGTAGAAAGGTTTTTATATGACCTTGTGGAGCTCTGGTGGCGCAGTGGTTAAGAGTTCAGCTGCTAACCAAAAGGTCAGCAGTTTGAGTCTACCAGCTGCTCCTTGGAAACCGTATGGGGCAGTTCTACTCTGTCCTATAGAGTTGCTATGAGTTGGAATCGACTCCACAGCAACGGGTTTGGATTTTTTGTTTGTTTTTTTGTGAAACATTAGACTTATTTTGAACACCAGGTGGCATTAGGTGTAGCTTTTATCCAAAAATGTATCTAAGGGAAGAGCAAACTGATTTTTGAACTCTATGTATGCAAATTAATAGTATATGTTGAGTATCCACTGTATGCAATGTGATGGAATTTGTACTGGGTTACATCTAAAGGAAACTGTCATAATCCTGTGTTTAACGATAACTTCATATTTGATTTTGTGGCTTCTATTCAATCGTCTCATTTGATCATTTCTCTTAACTTGCATCAAGTAATCAAACATTTTAATAACACATCCTAAGTGGCCTCCACAGAGGAAGCATAAATACAAAGAAACAAGTCTAAATGTTAGAGAAGAAAGGACTTTAAAAATAATTTAGCACAAGCTTTTCCACTGATGGAGGAGAAAACTGAAATACAGAGATTAAGGGACATGTCCAGAGCCATAGTAATTGGCATATCAGAATCCAGTTTCTATAGTCTTTCCATTATACTATGAGGCAGTTTAATTTCTCTGACAGGTTTGATTTGAGGCACTAAGTTTTTGTGAATAAATGAACTACTGAGAGATTTATTTTATGTTTATTTTGCTCTTCTACATATACCAAGGAAATCCCGGTGGCGTACTGGTTACGAGCTACGGCTGCTAACCAAAAGGTCAGCAGTTCAAATCCACCAGGCGCTCCTTGGAAACTCTATGGAGCAGTTCTACTCTGTCCTATAGGGTCCCTGTGAGTCGGAATCAACTTGAAGGCAACAGGTTTTTTTTTTTATTTTTGGACACATACCAAATTTTGCTTGACGAACATTTTCTAAATGTGTATTTCCCTTTTATTAGGTATATAGAGAATAGTCATTTCCTTATGGTTATGGATTGAATTGTGTCCCCCAAAAAGAAATGTGGAAGTGCTAATCCTATACCTGTAAATATGACCCTGTTTGGAAATACAGGTTTCTTTGTAACGTTAATGGGGTTATAACAGAGTAAAGTGGGTCCTAAACCTAATCACTTCCAAGAGGTATCTTATAAAAAGAGCAGAATAGACACAGAGACATGCACACAGGAGGAAGAAAAATGCCATGTGAAGACCCATCTCCAAGCAAAGGCACATCTAAGGATTGCCAGCAGACACTAAAAGCTAGGAGAGAGGCCCACAGAAGTAATGACATAGCCGAGACTCTGAAATCAAGAACTGATTTGAACTTTTGAGCCTTCAGAACTGCGAGAACATAAATTTCTGTTCTTTAAAGCCACTCACTGGAGCTATTTCTTATTATGGTAGCACTAGGTAACTAAGACACTTATGGAAGTAGTATAGCATGGTGTTGAGCCAGATTACCTTGGCTCTTCCACATATTATCTATGTGGTTTCAGACAGTTGTTTAATCTCTCATGTTTTAGTTTTCTTACCTGCAAAAATGAAGATGATAATAAAATTACCTACCTCAGAGGGCTGTTTTAAGAGTTAAATGAGTTAAACAAGTAAAATTCTTAAAATAATGCCTGGTACGTATTAAACCTTCAATAAATGTTATTATTTATCTCTGATAACAACCAAAATAATTTCAAGAATTTAACTTATTTTTCTGAAATTTTAATAAAAAATATACTGACCATTTTTTAAAATTCTAGTATGATTTACCATTCCACTGGTTTTCATTACTCTTCACATAATAAGACATTCTCAGAATATCATCATGGTTTTTGGAATAGCTAAGTTAGGCATTGTTAGATAGGCATCAAAGTTAAAATTTACCATATCATATTTGTCACTATATAAGTAAATCTTGTTTTAAGGAAATCCAACGTATTTAATTTTTGCGCCCTCAGTGCTATGAAAATTTGAGTCTATTTACCGAATTGCTTATAACACAAGAAGGAAAACAGTGGAGAAACTTAGGCCCAAACGAAAAGAAGTGTCCAAAAAAAAGACACAGCAATGATATTCTGATAATTTAAAAGTCAGAGATTTCAAAGTTAAACCTTAACTAATTATTTATGTTATAAAAAAGATGCCGTGTAGGGATCTTTAAATAACTAACCTGGTACTTAGGAATGTGGAGATCTTTAAACAGCAAACAAATCCTTAGAAATGCATCCCTTGGAGCACTGGGCCTCTGCACACCTTCCCAGCCTCACTTCTCCCTTTGTTGTCCTTGTTAGTTGCCTTTGAGCCGCCCCCGCGTCCCACATACATTCACGGCTACTCCATGTGCAACAGAAATAAATGCGATCCAGTCTTGCGTGATTCCCATGATTGGTTGCAGATCATACCAGTGTGATCCATAGGGTTTTCATTGGCTGATTTTTGGACGTAGATGGCCAGACCTTTCTTCCTAGTCTCTTATCCTGGAAACTCCTTTGAAACCTTTCCCTTAGCCAAACCAAAACCAAACTTGGTGCCATTGAGTTGATTCTGACCCACAGCAACACCATGTATTACAGAGTAGAACTGTTTCATAGGATTTTCTTGTATGTAATCTTTACAGAAGCAGATAGCCAGACATTTCTTCTGCAGCACCACTGGGTGGGTTTGAACCATCAACCTTCAGGTTAGCAGTCGAGCACAAACTGTTTGCGCCGCCCATGGACCTTACCTATCCCTTTAAAAAAAAAATTCGTTGTCATCAAGTCGATTCCGACTCACAGCAACACCGTAAGACAGAGTATAACTGCCATATAGGGTTTCCAAAGCTTGCCACATCTTTCTCCCACGGAGCGGCTGGTGGGTTCGAACCACTGACCTTCCAGTAAATCCTTCAGAAGTCTCACTGATCCTCAGAGGACACTTATTCCATTGTTTCTTCTTGCTCATATGTCCCATGCCCATCTTTGCTTTAACACCAACTACTCTGGCAAGCCTCAGTTGCTACCATGTCCTAGACTACATATTCTAGTTTTTCATCACTGTACCTGTACAACAATCAAAACAACCACACAAAAAATTTGTATTTCCAAACTACATTTCATGTTGCATAATGAAACTTTCAATTTAATGAAGACACTGGAATTAGTACATCTATATAGCTGCTGCCAGCTTTAAAGTAGCAGCTTGGGAAGTTACATTTTGATTTCACTAATGATAAAATTGCTGAAATATTTTTAAAGGTCTCTTTTGGAACTGTCTCCATGACTGTTTTATATATCTTTGATGGAAGCAAGATTTCTGATCTTCAAGGGTGAATTTAATTAACCAACTATGTTAGATAAATACTGTTGTGGTGGTGAAGTGCTGTTGAGTCAGTTCTGGCTCAAACTGATGCTACGTGCAACAGAACGAAACACTGTGGGGTCCTGCGCCATCCTGAAAATAGCTGCTATGTTTGAACCCATCTTTGCAGCCACTGTGTCAATCCATCCCACTGAGGAAGAGCATTTCAAAAAACTAAGGCTCCTGACAGAGTAGGACATCTGGTTATAGTCTAGGCCAAATCTTTGCTTGTCCTAAGAGACTCCATTTTGGATTGTTAAATACAGCTTCTGTCATATAATGCAGCCTGTCACTTTCGTAAAAAATTTCCACTGTACCTCTACTTATAAACAAGCAGTTCTATAGAAAAATGTGGTTTTGTCCCTCCTATTCTGCTTGTCCACAAGTTCTAAGAAGATGAGCTTGTTGTTAGAAATGGTCGATGTAAAGAGAAGATTATTCAACTAGAACAGGTATTAAACACGTGACTTTGGTGGTCGGCCAATTCTCAGAAAATGCCCCCTTTGCTCTCCAACAAAAAAATGTTTTCCTAACCTGTACCTGGGTCCTTACAAAGCCTTGCACTTTTCCATAACCTTGTTCTAACCCCCCTCTACCGTACTTGTAATTTTCCCAAACTGTGTTCCAATTAACCCAACTTATGATTAAAAAAAGCTGATGTTACAAAGTTACAGCTTTTCTGTATCGAAACCCTTTTTCTCTCTTTGAGCATTAGAATACTTAGCATTTCCACTCCTATTCTTTCAACAAACTCTTTACTTTTATATTTCAACAGAACTCACCACCGTAATGCTAAAGTAACTCAATTTAACACAGGCTACAGATATCTAGTTGCCCGGAAACATGTGATTTTAGTGGTCAGCCAAAATACTGTCACCTGGAGGCATCCTTGAAAAGAAGGTCAACAACTGCAAAGATAGTCAACTGAGACCCTGCAATCAGCAACTTTGTAAATGTTAACCAAACAAAAATGTTTTAGCTGTACCCTTCTGTGGTTTTTCTTTTTTTTTTTTTCCTTCATAAGGTTCTGTATCACTGCAGCCCCCTGGAGTAGTTTGTCAAGAACATCTTGACACTGCGTTTTCCCCATTTTGCAAAAGGTCATTTTGCCACAATAAACTTTGTTTTTAAATTTAAACAGATGGCTTCTCCACTGTAACAAGGGTCTTCCTCCTTTTCAATAGGAGTTGGAATCGACTCCACGGCAACAGGGTTTTTGGTACTTACCAAGCATGATGTCCTTCTCCGTGGACTAGTCCCTCCTGATAACATGTCCAAAGCATGTGAGACGAAGTCTTGCCATCCTTGCTTCTAAGGAGCATTCTGGCCAGACAGATTTGTTCTGGCAGTCCATGGTATATTCAATATTCTTCGCCAACACCATAACTCAAAGGCATCAGTTCTTCTTTGTTCCTCCTTATTCATTATCCACCTTTTGCATGCATATGAGGCAATTGAAAATACCATGGCTTATGTCCGGCGCACCTTAATCCTCAAAGTGACATCTTTGCTTTTTGACACCTGAAAGAAGTCTTTTGCACCTGATTTGCTCAATGCAATACATCATTTGATTTCTTGACTGCTGCTTCCATAGGTGCTGATTGTGGATCCGAGTAAAATGAAATCCTTGACAACTTCAATCTTTTCTCTCCTTACATGATGTTGCTTATTGGTCCAGTTATGATTTAAATATAATGTAATAGGTAAATATAACATATTAAAAATACTACAAAGGTAAAAATGATCATAGATCCCTATGAATTATTATATCTGTAAAATTATTGAATCACTATTTTATTTTTCAAATAATACCAGTGATATATTTATTTACATAGGCAAATATAAGTCTAAAAAGACAGCAGTCAAGCTGTTAAAACAGGTTGTGCATAAAATTTGGGATTACAGGTGTCATGAATTTTCTATTTTGCATATATATTTAAGATATATATATTCCTTAAATACTGTTGCAAGTGAGTATTGTTTTTATAAACAGTGAATTTTCACTTCAGACATCATATTTCACACAGCCTTCACAAGTTATGGAAGCCCTGATGGC
>NW_004443973.1:18009190-18010855 GCF_000243295.1 Trichechus manatus latirostris
GTACTATATTGTTTAATTCTGTTGTCTTAATATTTCTATTTATCTCTACTCCAGAAACTTCCATAGCTTTGAAAATTGAAGTGGCAAGCATGAAAATATAGAAGTGTGAATTCCATGTTACCACCAAGTAAAATGGAATTCTTTCTTTGTTCTAGTTTTGATGTGTGATGTTAGTTAATTTCTATACATAAACATCTCTACTTTTTTCTATCCAAATTATAAAAGATCAGGTCTAATTCACCTTAGGAAATTATTTTCATGATTGATTGTTGGTTGTTCATCTAAGTGCCCTCTCTGCCTCTCATAATCAAGCTTACTCTTTAACTTCACTGAAGGCATTATCTACTTATATCACTTAGCGTTCGGTGAACTCACAGAAGTTTTTAGTGTAGTGTTCAATAAGAGGTTCATATAGCATTTTTCTGGGTTTAAACAGAGACAAATATCCCAGAGCTGTTGAAAGGGCAAGAAAAACACAGATAGCATAGACTAAAGGCAACACATTACAAAATGTTCTGGAGACTAAGAAATGTACACAAAGTAAATGGATGAAAGATAAATAAATAGATGGAAAATGAAATAGAACTGAGAAAAGAAAATACTACATACTATGCTTTGCTAATGGACTCAGGCAAAATCCTACCGGAGAACCCAGAGAGAGAACAAGTAGATTTTATATTTGAAAACTCCTAACAAGAACCCAGGTATACTGAGAATAGTACGTATTTGTGGGTGGATATTTAGCATGGATACATATATATAAATATATATGGATATATTCATATACATATGGATATATTCATATATATGGATATAGTCATATATATATATCAAGTCTTAGTGGCAAGAAGAGAGGGACATCAAATCTGTGTACAACACAGGGTAAAGTACTTTTCTTTTCACTATTAAAAATTGCTATATTTCATCAAAGGAGCCCTAGTGGTGCAACAGTTAAGCGCTCAACTGCTAACCAAAAAGGTTGGCAGTTCGAATCCACACAGCAGCTCCTAGGGAGAAAGACGTGGCAATCTGCTTCTGTAAAGATCACAGCCAAGAAAACCCTATGGGGCAGTTTGATTCTGTCACATGGGGTCACCCAACAACATACTTCATCAACTCAATGGATCATCCAGCACAATATTATTCAGTCAGTGTCTCAAGTGATGTTTTTTGGGTAGTGCATTATGGTGTTCACCACCAAAAGTGACCCTAACTTCCTATAAATTTATATAGTACCATCATTTATCAATCCATCTCAAGTCTATTTTGTCTTTATTTTGCACCATCTCTATGAATAACAAATCCAATAAGCTCACTTTACATTCCCTAATATAGTATTTTGGTGCGTTCTAGATTTGCTTCTTTAAAGCTTTGAGTATTATGAAATTTTTGATGAAATCTGTATCTACCATATAATTTTATACTTTTAGCGATATTGATCATTTTCTCTTTAGATGTCTTAATAAGCTAGAATCTTTTGTTTTGATTTATCCTCTTATGGAAAAAATTAACATAGATCTGAAGTTCTTTGGATTCTAATTATCCTAAATGTCATACGGATTATTTCCTGTGATAGAATGGACATCAGAAATTAGAGAGCTATAAGAAAAAGGGTTGACTGAGCCTGTTTTACTTGTCAGTGTGCATCAGATAATTTAGTTGCAG
>NW_004443973.1:18012279-18021196 GCF_000243295.1 Trichechus manatus latirostris
GGGGCGGGGAGAGAGGAGTGGAAACATAAAGAGCAGCGCTCTGCGCGCGGAGGGCGGGGCTCCGGCTTCCCTGGGCGCGCCCTGGAAGGAGAGGCGCAGTCTCCGCGAAGGCCTTTGCCCACGCTCAGCTGCCAGTGTCTGGTTTCCAATTCCGCCCTCTCGGCTGGTTGGGGCGGTAGTAACCTGGGTGCCAGCGACTAGTAGTAGCAGGAGTCCGCTGAGCAACAGGAGCCCCAGAAAGAGCGAGAAACGGCAGAGAGAGCGCCGGGGATAATAGAGGCGGGGAGCGAGGAAGGGTTCCGTGGAGCCCGCGCCCTTTCCTGGGCCAGATTCTGCAGGTTCACTGGGTGGGCATGATCGGCGGGCAAGGTTGCAAGTAAGTGCCTTTTTCTTTTGCTCCTCTGGTGTGGCGGGAAGGGAAGGCGCCAGCCTTTCGCCACTGCTCGACTCAGCCGCCACACCCACCTGTGTCCATTTTCCATCTCTCGGTTTTGGCTATCCTGTGTTACGCACCTGTAAAGTAGAGAGGAGTGAAGCTTGGCGGAGGACAGTGGGGATGGCCCCAGCAATTGGATGAAGAGAAGCTAGAAAGGCAACAATTTCAATTGCAAGGCCCGCCCTTTGCCGGGTTTGACTTTGTGAGTTTGTCTCCAGGGTCTGAAAATGTGGAGAGGAAAGGCAGAGATGCCTGAAGTCTACTGTCTCATTTCTTTCAGACTTCGCTAGCGGAGTTGTTAGATGGGTTTTGGCTCCAGTGTTAGGTCATATACTCTTACGGAGCAAAACGCGTTCGTTAAAAATATTTCTCATCTGCAAAGCTGCGCGAGCGAAACCAGCATAACCGATACTACTTGTGGGGAGAGCGAAGCGCCGCACCCCTTAGGAGCACGCAAGCGATTTTAAAAAGGCTGCTTAGCGTGGATTTCTCAAGGCAGTTTATTAATTTTTTTTAACGAATAAGCATTTTATAGAGAAATTCAGATAACATTCAGAATCATTTCAACTTCGTATTTGACTTCAGCTGAAACTGTCACTTTAAAAAAATAGATAATTTTGTTACTTGTATTAAAGACAATTAAAAGATCAAAACAAGATTGTTGTTGTTGTTAGGTGCCATGGAGTTGGTTCCGATTCATAGTGACCCCGTGTACAGCAGAACAAAATCTCACCCGGTCCTGCGCCATCCCCACAATCGTTGCCATGTTCCAGCCCATTGTTACAGCCTCTGTATCAATCCATCTCCTTATCAGTCTTCCTCTTTTTCGCTGACCCTCTACTTTACCAAGCATGATGTCCTTCTCCAGGAACTGGTACCTCCTTATAACATGTCCAAAGTGCATGAGACAAGTCTAGCCATCCTGGCTTCTATAGGGAATATTCTGGCTGTACCTTTCAAGACAGATTTGTTTATTCTTCTGGCAGCCCATGGTATATTCAATGTAAAGCAAGATTACCAAACTAGAAATTTTAATGCCAGCTTTTTAAAGTGATTTAGCAAAGAGTTCACTTATTAATTTAGCACTTTTGAAAAAGTTCAGTTTTTCATAGTAATTTATATCTCCTCTGAAGTTAAGAGCAATTTTCATGTGAGAGTAGCTTAGGGATGTTTTTAAAAAGCTCACTTCGCTAGATAAAGAGCAAATCAACAAGCTTTTAAAGGAATGATGGATTTTCAGTTGCTGAGTGTGAAGTCAGTGTCTGGAGGTTCAGTTTTCAGAAACACAACTAATGTTATTCTGTATTTCTCTTCTCGGTGGGCAGGAGGAAGTTACCACTCTTTGTTGTTTGTTCCTGGTAATTTAAAATATATTTTCATGAATTTTGTTTTGACATCGATAAAATCTATCTAAATATAGGCTGGTAACCCTGGTGGCATAGCGATTAAGATTTCAGCTGCTAACCAAAAGGTCAGCAGTTTGGATCCACCAGATGCTCCTTGGAAATACAGGCTACAGACCAACTCCAATGATTCAGTTGCCCATTTTCACATGCTTTTCCCACTATTTTTAAAATTTAAACTAGAATTCACTTTCTTAGAAACTATGGTAAGTAGAATTTTGTTAAGTTTTATTGATTATTTGAAAGCTGGTATTATCTGATCCCTTTGTATGGAATAATCATGATTATTAGAATAGCTTATTCACAAAAAATGCTAGACAAAATGACATTAGATGTAATCTATTCACGCAACTGAGATCTTAGTTTTGCTTAAAATAAACTTTCTTTTTATGTAGGTTTTTAAATAGTTGTTTTTGGAGGTTCCCTTTTAGAAGTGATCCATTGTGCAGTCATGGGACACAGTGACGTGTTTCTACAGAGGCCAAGTTTGCAATATGCCGTGATTCTTATGGTGCAGGTCAGGGCTCACCCAGTACCTGATTTTTTTCTACAGAAGAAAGATGAGTCAGGTCTGGCTCTTTCCCAAAAGCATTGCTGTGCCTCCATTCCTCTCCTAGGATCAGGAGGTAGTCATGGGAGCTCGCCTGTGATAGTACTTCTGTGTTTTTGCTACCTGTTGCTGAAGTGAGTTTTGGCAGCAAAGAAAAAATCAGAGGTAGAATCAGTAGGGGTCCTAGCCACTTTATTTAATATGACCAATCCACTTTTTCTGTCAAGGAAAAAAAAAAAGAATTGTATTTTGTATAGGTGATACATTTATCTAATTCCTATTCCTATGAGGTATGTGAGAGAGTGTGAAGTGCTAGAAGGATTGCACGGTATTCTTCTAAGACAAGGCATGACGTTGTAAAGAAGCTTAAAGATTATTATTGTAGATGAATCATGCTAAATGTCATAATGGTAATAACTTTTGATTTTCCCTAAAACTCTGTCTCAGGTCCTCTACCCCCAGTTTTTCATTATCTTAGTAAATGGCTCTACCAGCTACCAAGTGTTCAAGTCACTTTTGATTGCTCTTTTTCTCATGACCCCATTTCATCCCTATCCAGTCCATATTGAGTTTTACCAATCTTATCTCCCAAATGTATCTCTATGCAATCATACTTCTCAGATATATGTCTTCCACTTTCTCTTCTGTATCAAACTACCAACAGATTAGTTTAGGTCATCATCACAATTTACCTGGAACACTGCTACAGTCTTCACGTTGGTCTCTTTGCTTCCATACTTTAGACCCCTGCAGTCCACTCTCCATTCAGAGCAATGACATCACGTCTCTCCTTAAAATCATCCGCTGGCTCATGATTGCGTAGAAAAAGGAATAAACACAAACACAGAAACTAACAACAACAGCAAACTCTTTCTGGTAACATACAGGTTACTCCCTGACCTGGCCATCTTTTCAACCTCATCTGAATGCACCTCCCCAGCCTCCACTTTTCATTTATATGCTCCTGCCATGCTGGTCTTCTGTACTTGGAACACAGAGAACAGTTTCCTTCCTTTGAAAAGCCTCCCAGATGTTGTTCCCAGTGCCTGGACTATTCCCCTCTCTTTGCTGGGCTAGCTCCTTCTCAAAATTTAAGTATCAGCTTAAAGGTCTCTTCCTCAGACATATGTCTTGATCAACTTGTCAAAAGTAGGTTGCCCCCTGTTAATTCTCTATTTTGGTGTCTTGTTTGTTCCCTTCAAGTGCTTATTACAGCATGCAGGTATTTTGTGGACTTGTATGCTGAATGCTCCAAGGGAAGGGAGACAATGTCTTTGTTGTTGACCCAACTTCGGGAACAGTGTCTGGTATACAGCAGTAAGGGGTTTGTAGATACTTATGTAAAGAATAACTACAAAGATATGAATTATTTCACCAGAGTGCATAAACCAAGTAAAATCAGGCAATTTGTGATTATATATGTATCGATTATCTGGTATGTTATATTTACAACTCTGTGCTATGATTTTGAGGCGGTGAAATGAAAATGTCCTGCGATGTATCTCCAGCTGCAGCAGTGTAGACAGTAACATGTTCAAAGTTAAGTGCATTATAATTTATGTAGTATGCTTTCTCAGGACGGGGATGACCACAAGTAGATTGAGCTGGATTAAAATATATTTAAAGAAAAATTGGAGTGAATGAACCAATGTGATTTTAGTATGAGTGACTCCTAACCTGTAATGATGACTTTATTAGGTTAAAATCTGTATCTTTTAGCATGAATTTAAAAGAATGCTCAGTAATCACTAAATTTAAAATGTTATTTTGTAGTAAATATGGGCACTTGAATGAATTCAGTTGATGGAAGCGTGGTCAGATGAGGTTGAAGCCATAGATTGGATGTCCACACAATCCAGCTTGGTGTTTACTCCAGGTCCAGAGGCAAATTATCTCACAAATCCAAAGTGCCCACTGAGGATGGCTCAGAGAGACACTATAGGCTGATCCATGAAGACCTATCAGTGTTATTGGAGGGGCACTTCAGAATTCATGCTAGGTAATGATAGTGTTGTATTATATCCCCCCCTTTATTTTTTGAGATACTGTATTTAAAACATATTAAGTTGAAAAGTATTTTGCAATTAATGTTTGGTTGGAAATTTGGTTTTCAGTTAGGTGATCAAATCAGATTAATGATACTTTTTATCCAGCCAGTGGCTGACCAGTATTTTTTTTGTTGTTGGTAAAGAATTTGGCAATTCTATTTAATCTTGAAGGACTGAATTATTTCATGAATTGTCACCAGGGATTTTGTTAAAATTGCTGTTAAGATAATGCATTATGGTGGTTGTAATGTGTTTGTGTGCATCTGTGTGCTCCATGAAGATGGCCCTCCATTTTACCCATCACCATCAAATTAGCTAATTCATTCTAACACAGAGGTATTGTCTTCCTTCTTCAGAATTATATAGAGTTAGATTACTACTTAAGATGACAAAGTCATAATAAAATGAGTATTATATTATTGTATTAAAATAATTTTATATGAGAATATATAGAAGAGTATTCAGAAAATGTGGGTGGAAAACTTTTGTAGAATGTGAGAGAGCAGTTTTGGTGTCTTGCCATCCTCCAAATGAAATTTCTTCATTGAAGGTTTTACTTACTGTTTCCCCTCTGCATAGCTGGAAGGAAATGGCTTCGGGCAAAAGGGAAAGCCATCAGTTCTTGGCAGCTAAAGGTGCAATGAAGTTTGGAGGAGTGAAACCTTTCTGGGTGGTAAGGAAAAATGCCAGACCATAATATAGAGGGCAAGGAGAAGGGAATGCCTTGAACAGTGCCAGTAAACACAATTATTCTGCCATAGACAAATTCGAGTTGACAATTCTATATAGAATCAAATTATTCTATAACCTTTTACCCCCGCTGAGAAAAAAGTTGTTTCTTTTTCTCTCTATAAAATAACAACTGTATTTTAACTCAGAACATGCTGTTATTGCTTCTTTAATACAGGAAATGGAATGCCATTGGATTTTTATAGTGATATAACGGGGAGCTAAAAATGCCATGTATTACTGTTAAATACCATTAATATAATTGTGATTTCATTGCTGTTCATTTTGATTTCCTGTTGTTGTGTCAAGTACTATTATTGATCATAAATTTCTTTAAAATGTCTCCTTGGATTTTTTACAAAGCTTTCTGCATCATTTATCAAAATACAATAAAGCTCTAATTGCACCTGTGATTGCTCACTTGGAAATTTAGAAGGAATAAGTACAGTTACAGTCTCATTAACCTAGCACTCCTGCCCTTCAGTGCATGCTTTTTTTCCTTTCCGTTTTTCTCTTTTTTTTCCCCCTATATCTCATCTTCTAAACATTTGAGATAAACTCCAGTAATGCAAATTTTACTTAACTATGAGGACAAACTATTAGTATAAATAATTGGAAAAATGGATTCTGAGCCTCCAAAGAATGATTGGTAAGATTAGACACACATTAAAATCTAAGTACAGACATTTCTATAGAGCTTTATTATGAAATTTTCTGTCGGTTATATGCCAGACTAGATACTCTATACCATCTAGGTGTTTTTTAAAAATACGGTAATTTCACTGGATTCAGTGTCTGCCAACTTTTACTAGTTAGTCACAATCTATGTATTTTAGAACCTAATGTGATTATTTTAAAATATCTTACCTTTGAGGGTCTATAGTTTAGAAAATCCAAAAAGAAGTAAATATACAAGTCCGAATCCATACAGAAAAGTAAAATTTAGGGGAAAATGAGAAAAAATGTTATGTAACAATGAAAAATCCCATTGTATGTTGATTTAAACTCCACTAAATGACTATTTGTTCAAGTCCAATGGGCAGTGCTTCCTTTAGGGCTTAGGGTAAAATAAATCTATTAACTATAAATATATTTGAATTCAATATTTTATTTGTAAATTATGCCTTCAATTTCTCTAGGTGATGTTAGAAAGTTAACATTTCTTCTGGGCAAATATTATCAGACCTATCTTTGTGAATGATCCAGTTGTAGAACAACATAGTACAAAGTCCAAGTGATGAAATTTTTTCCCTTTTAACACAGTACATATTTTTCTTATCCTGTACAAACTTGATTTATGTTAATTTAGGTAGGGAGGAGGGAAGTGGCATCCTCAAGGGTCACCTGGGAACAAGATTCTTACAAGCCCATAAGATGATCCGATGAACTCTTCAGGAATGGATGTTGTAGAATAGTTAGCTATGCAGAGAAGCTCCTTTGAAAATTCATACTATCTCTACTATATTTCAGGATCTTTGTAAAATATTTTTAGGAAGTGTTAAAAGCACAAATAAATAAATCTGTTCAAATTAGTGCAATGAACAACCAAAAAAAAACAAACTTTTATCCTATATATTTCTTACTCAACATGTAATCTTAGTCAGTACTTCAGTTTATCAAATACAGTTTCATTGTCTGTAAAATTGATAGTATCTACTTCTAAGGGTTTCTATAAGAATTAGGTTAAAAATATGTATATTCTAAACAGCCACTTTGGTGTCTCACTCATGATAAATAGGTATTCAATAATGGCAGCTAGATATTTGGTAACTTATTTCATTATAACTATAAATAATTTTGACTCTAAATGTATTTTTATTATATTTTCAATAAAAATGGTACTATATCTACAGTTATCTTTTTTAATTTTTCTTTTAATCCTATTCCAAAGAATAGTAAGAATACCATTTTCCCTGCTTTTAAAGACAGTTATAATTATGCATCTCTAGGTCATTCTATTTTGAACTCTTTATAACATTCTGTTGGTAAAGTATTCAGTTATAGGTTATTACAAAATAGGTTATATGAGGTATCTGTCATGGATTGAATTATGTCCCCCCCAAAATTTGTGTATCAATTTGGCTGGGCCCTGATTCCTGGTATTGTGTGATTTTTCTATATGTTGTAAGTCTTGCCTCTATGCTGTTAATGAGGGAGGATGGGCGGCAGTTGTGTTAGTAAGGCAGGACTCAATCTACAAGATTGGATTGTGCCCTGAGGCAGTCTCTTGAGATATAAAAGAGAGAATTGAGCAGAGCGACAGGGGGACCTCATACCACCAAGAAAGCAGTGCCAGGAGCAGAGCGCGTCCTTTGGACCCAGGGTCCCCTCATGGAGAAGCTTCTAGTCTGGGGGAACACTGATGAAAAGTCTGAGAGAGAGAGAAAGCCTTTCGCTGGAGCTGTTGCCCTGAATTGGGACTTTTAGCCTACTTTACTGTGAAGAAATAAATTTCTCTTTGTTAAAGCCATCCACTTGTTGTATTTCTGTTGCAGCAGCACTAGATGACTAAGACAGTATCTAAAAATCATCATTAGGAAAATATGAGTGAAATGTTTAAAAACCAGGAATTTGTTAAATCCCCAGTTATGTTTTATTTACGTTTTTTACCTGATAGATCAGAATTCTGTATTAATGGATAGTTCAGTGCATCTTACAATAACTAATATCTTTTTTTTTTTTTTAGCAGCTTAGGTTCCCGTTCAACAATTTCTTTTTTTTTTTTTAACATTTTATTGTAGTTTACAGAGCAAATTAGTTTCCCATTCAACAATTTATACACAAATTTTTTTGTAATATTGGTTGCAATCCCCTCAATGTGTCAGCCCTCTCCTCACTTCCACTCTGGGTTCCCTGCTTCCATTCTCCAACTTTTCTACCACTTCCTGCCTTCTGAACTTTGTTTTTGTGTAAATGCTACTCTTTTAGTCTTGTATATTTGAATGTTCTGAGGAGCTCATTCCTTACTAGTGTTATTGTTCGCTTTATAGGCCTGCTTATTGTTTGGCCGAAAGGTGATCTTTGGAAGTGGGTTCATTTCCAAGTTTGAAGGGTGTCTGAGGGCCATGGTCTTGGGAATTCCACCAGTCACTATCACACCAGTTTAAGTCTGGTCTTTTTTTTTTTTTTAATGAATTTGAATTTTTTTCTATGCTTTTCTCCTACTCTGTTTAGGGCCCTCTATTGTGATCCTGATCAGAGCAGTTAGTAGTGGTAGTCAGGCACTGTCTAGTTCTTCTGGTCTCAGGCTGGAGGAGGCTGTGGTTTGTGTGGTCCATTAGTCCTTTGGGCTAATTGTTTCCTTGAATCTTTGGTTTTCTTCACTCTTCTTTGCTCCAGATGAGGAGATGCCAGTAGTTGTATCTCAAATGGCTACTCTCAAGCTTTTAAGATACCAGTCACTATTAACCAAAATAAGATGTAGAACATTGTCTTTATGGATTGTGTTATGCCAGTTGACCTAGATGTCCCCCGAGATTATGGTCACTAACCCTCAAGCCCAATAACTCAGTCCCGCGAGGTATTTGGTTATGGCTAAGAAGTTTTCATGATTGTGCCCCTGAGCGCTCTATTATATACATGAATATATTTGCAACACATACAAATATGCATGTAAAAATATCCACTGCCAAACCTATATATGATTTCCCTATGCCATCCACTATCTGTTCAGCTTACATATTTACCTATGTATCCACTTGTAAATTATTGTTTGTTTTTACAGGATTGTATATATATATATATATATATA
>NW_004443973.1:18022495-18023535 GCF_000243295.1 Trichechus manatus latirostris
TTTTTTCTTCCATGATCTTTATAGTTTTAGGTTTTACTAATACCTATTTTTATTGGAAAAAATTTTTGAAAGTTCATACTGAAATTCCTCATTTATGTATGACAGTCAAACTCACTCTAGTAATTTAATTGTCACAAATATAACTCCAAATTTGTAAATAAGCAAATAAGATGTCTGAGCATGGGGGAAATATTTGCCAAAATGTTCATTCATTTACTTTATATCATTGATGATACATTAACCTATATGAAAATCAGAATCTTTTAAACCAAATTAAGAGTAAAAATTTAATAATTTTTATGTATTGTTTTCTTAAGCAATCTACAATTCTTCCTTGATTACAAAGAATAACACACTACGTGTTGTAAGAGGTGGGCCATGACAATATCATGAAGACAAAAAATGAATACAACAGGTAGTATGCCCTAAGGGAAAATTTGTGACAGCACACTTTGCATCTTGTTAATATTACTGATAATAAGAACATAATTTAATAGCCTCCTATATGGAGGTACAGCGCCCTGGTGGTGCAGTGGTTAAGTGTTCGGCTGCTGACCAAACGGTTGGCAGTTCGAATCCACCAGCCACTCCTTGGAAACCGTGTGGAGCAGTTCTACTCTGTCCTGTGGTGTCGCTATGAGTCAAAATCCACTCAATGGCAATAGGGTTTTTGTTGTTAATGGAGGTGTGTTAAGTGATTTGCAGATGCTCCTTTTCAGTCCCCACGACAATGCACTGAAATGAGAATGTTAAGGTTCAGAAGTTACCTAACTTTCCCAAAGACTTACAGTGGCTACCAATCTTGTATAACATACACATTACTTTTAAAGGAAAGAAAATCTTATATATTCCAAGAATATGTTTGTACATATCCCACACAGGTACACCTGGTGGTTAGGTTTCCAAGTATTCCACAAAAGCCTTTTCAACCCATAGTGGAACTAAAATAATCTATATTTGCAATTAAATGTAGCAGACCATGCCATTATAATACTAGAGAACTGAGAAAGAAAGATTGGAAATTTTTAAAGTTTCCTTTT
>NW_004443973.1:18024356-18038389 GCF_000243295.1 Trichechus manatus latirostris
TCTGATATTTTACTTGGGAAAGGAACAGCGCTGTGGTTATTTTTTGCCACATTTTTGATTCACCAATTCTGGATGACCATATTTAGCTTTCTTTGCACTAAAGAGTCAAAATATTTTAATATACACTCAAGTTGATGCATTAAAAAGCCTGAAACCCAAATCCTTTTACAAAAGTGAGGGTTATCTGAGGAAGAATTGGCAGCTAGATAGGAACAACAACAACGACAAAAGACAACATTAGAGTTAAGGAGCCCGACTGATCTGCTGCAAGTTGGTGATCAGTCATTAAGCTCTGTCCGGTTGGCCTCCAAAATGTGTAGGTCAAGAGTTGGCACCCAACTTGGTATCATTCCCATTGAGGTTTTTGGTGAGGGAGGACCTGGAAGAGATCCCAAGGGCAGTGGTAAAGGGATACTGGGTCACTCTAGGTCTGCTCCTAGAACTCTCAGCATCCCTATTCTTAGCATTTATATGTTTCCTGGGAATTTAAGAGTGATTTCTTCTTTCCTTTCATCCTCTTTTTTTTAACCTCCCTTCCTTCCTTCCGCAAGTAGTTATTTAATACCTAATCAGGCACTATTGTAGACTGCTGACACAGCAGTGAACAAAACATACAGCTTTCATGCTAATTTTGAGAGGCAGATAATGAATAAATAAACAGATATTCACCACTACCTGTCATTGTGTAATAATACATGCAGTGAAGAAAATTAATGCAGGACAAGGAGATAGAGAAAATTGAAGGAGGGAAGTATCATTTAAATAAAGGTGGCCAGTAAAAGCCGTTTCAAGGCCATATTTGAGCTGAGATCTTAAGGGGCTGAGGAAGTGAGGGAGGAAGACATGCAAGTGGAACATAATTTCAGTCACAGGAGCAGAAATTGCAAAAGCCATAAGGCATGGTTGATGTGTTTATGGAACAGCAAGGAAGCCAGTGTAGCTGAAAGCAGACGGTTTGAAAGTAGTAGAAGATGAGGGCCTTTTCTTTATTTGTACTACCTAGGGATTCCTTTAGTTTTATAAAATGATTTAATATCTAACAGAGTGAGTCCTATCAGATATTACTGTTCTCTATGTGTACTTTCTAGCCATTAGCTTCAGTTCACCTAATTTCAAAAGGAAAAAATCCTACTTTTATTTTCATTGGGATCACAGTAAATTCATAAATTACCTTAAAAAGAACTTCCATGTTTATGTGTTGTGACTCTATTTCTTAATGCTTTTTTTAACAGCATGAAAACAGAGTATCCCATCATAATAGGAAAAATGGGTTAAGCTGGACATCCACTTTAAAGCCTCTAATGTCAAGTATGAGAGGAGCTTTGGTGGTGCAGTGGTTAATGCTGGACTGCTCACCGAAAGGTTGGTGGTTAGAATCCACCAGTGCTCAGCAGGAGAAAGATGTGGCAGTCTGCTTCCATAAAGATTTATGGCCTTGGAAACCCTATGGAGCAGTTTTACCCTGTCCTAGAGGGTCTCTGGGAGCCCTGGTGGTGCAGTGGTTAAGAGCTCAGGTCTACAGTTCAAATCCACCAGCCGCTCCTTGAAAACCTTATGAGGCAGTTCTAGTCTGCCCTGTAGGTCGCTATGAATCAGAATCCGCTCGACAGTAACGGGTCTGTAGGGTCGCTATGAGTCGGAATCAACTCCACAGCAATGGGTTTGTTTGTTTTTTTGTAATGTCAAGTATATTATCTATAAATTAAATGTAATAATCAGCATGGATATAATCAATCATTGCAATTAAATATGTTCCTGATGGATTTCTGAAATTTTACTTTTGGAAGATGATAACCTCTTCATTGTTAACATCTTTTTTATCACCTTACTAATTCTTTAAATGATTATTATCTCTTAGAGATGCACAATTTGAAGGGTGACAAACACTGTCTAATAACTTCAAAAAGAGTAGTTCAGTCTTCCATGTCTGTCTTAGTTATCTAGTGCTGCTGTAGCAGAAATAACGCAAGTGGATGGCTTTAGCAAAGAGAAATTTATGTCTTCACAGTAAAGTAGGCTAAAAGTCAAATTCAGGGCATCAGCTCCAGGGGACGGCTTTCTCTCTCTGTCGGCCTTTTCACCAGTCTTTCCCCAGACCAGGAGCTTCTATGCGCAGGGACTTCAGGTCCAAAGGACGCGCTCGGCTCCCGGCACTGCTTTCTTGGTGGTGTAAGGTCCCCAACTCTCTGCTTGCTTCCCTTTCCTTTTATCTTTTGTAAGATAAAAGGTGCAGCAGGCTGTACCCCAGGGAAACTCCCTTTACCTTGGATCAGGGATGTGACCTTAGTAAGGGTGTTACAATCCCACCTCTTTAACAAAAAATTACAATCACAAAATGGAGGACAACCACACAATACTGGGAATCAGGGCCCAGTCAAATTGATACATACATTTTTTGGGGGGACATAATTCAATCCATGACAATGTCCTAAACTCACTCGAAGAGTTTTTATGGTACTTTATAGTATGTGAACAATTGGTATGCAAGAAAGTTTAATAAATGTATGTTATAATTTTATATTTAGAGTAGCAGATGGATAGTTAGGAATTAATTTCTAGATTCTCTACTGAGAAAAATATTTAAGTACTGCTATCTGGATCTTATATAATACCATGTAATTATTATTTATATTATACTTTAAGATAGAAGATGGTCTCTATGCATAAACTTACAAAGCACACTATTCCCAAAATTTATCAGAAATTAAAATTTATAATCTCAAGAAGTATATTACTTTGGGAGGAAAAATTAAGATTATTGTCAATAATTGCTGACATATCTGAAATACTTAATAGAAAAATCTATTAAGTCTCATCTATACATCATGTATGAAGGAAAGGGACACTATTCCTTAGCTCATGCTAAATATTATTTTTCAGTTAGCTGGGATTAACTCTTTATTGAGAGCACAAAATTATCACAGCCCTAGATGACCCCTGAAGTCACTAAGGTATGGCTGCAGAAGAGGTTCTATACCTTTTTAAAGCACTTTTAAAGGGTGCATTTCACTCTCTGATTAGGCATGTTTCTGTCTCCAGAAAAAAACATCAGCATGGTTTAGGAGAAATGGCATAATTGCTTTGGTGCCAGGTAGACTCAGGTTTGAATTCCCTGATTATTCCACATAATTAGCTGTGTGACATTATTCAAATTCCTTATAATAGAAATAGAGAAAGTCTGTTTTACAAGATCATCACGTGGAATAGAAACAATGTAAAGTGCCACAGTACCTAAGCTAAATAAATAACAGCAATATTAGCTTTGTCCTATAAAAATGTAACTTTTAAATTATAACTATGAGATGGTCAATGAAAGTAGGGCGTCATTAAGATCTTAAGTGGGGGTTATTTGTTAATTGTGTTTTATTTTTTCCTAGCATATTTATAATTTTAATCTAAAATTTAAGTCTGCAGTAAAATAAGAAGACAGCATAACATAGTTGTTAAGTTTGTTGCACCAAAGTGGGAGAGACCTGGGTTCAAACCCCATCTCTGCCAGTTAGTAGTTTATATCTGTGGACAAGTTAATTAACCTCTCTAAAACTAAGTTTTCTCTTCTGTAAAACGGGGCTGAAAATGGTTTTCTTACAAGGTTACTTTAAGGGAAAAAATGAGATACTTCATTTTAATCATTTAGTACATTTTGTGGTACACTTTAAGTGCACAATAAATTCTAACCATTGTTATTAGTAATTTTTATCTACCTTATGAATTGATTTTGCATACCTAATGTTCTTAAGAAGGGTGAATACATTTACTTTGTAATAGATAAATTTTTGTATTTCAGATGTAGAAGAAACCTTTTCCTCCTAAGCAGCTTTCAGTTTAATTTATTTAAAGATTAAAACAAAGCTATGCTCAGTGCAAAACCAAGACTACACTGCTTTCTACCAAAAAACCAACCAACCAACCAACCCACTGCTGTCGAGTCGATTTCAACTCATAGCGACCCCACAGGGAAGCCAACTGCCACATCTTTCTCTCGCAGAGCCACTGTTGGTTTCACACCACTGACCTTTTGGTTAGTAGTTGATCCCTGAGATGGTGATACTCATCGCGCACAGCTATTTTAGTCTCTGCCAACATAAGGTCCGTTAGTCGGTGCTGTGCGTGCAGGTTGTGTGTGTTGTTTTTAAGTAGTGATAAAGATTACTAAATCTGTCAGGCCTGGTAAATGCAAACACGCAGAGAGTGCTGAAAGATTTAATAGGAAAAGGCATCAGAATATGATGGAATCCAAAACAGAGATAAAATAATTAAAAGTATAAGAAAATGACTTATAAGCACGTAAAAGATAGATCGCTTGAAAGTAGAAATGATATTTTAGGATTGGGAAGGATCATGTAATAGGTGAAAAATGCTGTGCCTAGGCAAAAGTCAAGGAGCCCTGGTGGTGCGGTGGTTAAAGTGCTGGGGTCGCTATGAGTCGGTGCCATCTGGAACGTTGGAAAGTTGGAACCCACCAGCTGCTCCATGGGAGAAAGCTGTGGCAGTCTGCTTCTGTAAAGATTACAGCCTTGGAAACCCTGTGGGGCAGTACTACTCTGTCCTATAGGATCGCTATGAGCCAGAATGGATTCAACAGCGATGGGTAAAGGCAGTAATCAGCAAGATACAAAGAAACACTGTTTTAAATGGGAAAGTATTCTAGCATAGGTAAGAGGATCTTTCTTCATCAGTAGTGTATGTTCCAGAATTTAATGCTAAAACAGGGGAAGTCCAGGCATTCATTCAAGAAGGTAAAATCCAAGCTTATTGATATTTACATGTACAGAGGTTAGGTTTTTAACACATATTTTGAGGGACACAATTCAATCCATAATAGCTATGTACAGATAGTTCCCAAATAAAGAAGCACAAATGGCTTCTAAGATTATGGAGAAATCCTCAACCTCGCTCATAAGAGAAAATGCAAACTTAGACTATAGGAAATTTTCATTTCCCATTTCTCAAAATTGCAAAAATGAAAAAAAAAAAAAAGTAAAACAATCTGTTGAAGTTGTGTGGTTTTAAACAATCCCTGACATACTGTTAGTGAAGGGTATGAATTGGCACAACTCTAGTAGAGAGCAACTTGGCAACGTGTTTTTCCAAACTAAAAACACAGGCACAATTATGACCCAGCAGTTCTACTCTTAGGTACTTGTCTTACAAATATAATTCCATATATGTAAAGCTGTTCATAAGAAGATAATCCTTGTAGCTTTGGAAACAACCCACATGTTCAACATTGGGGGGATGCCTAAATAATTGTTTGATACATGCATACAATTGAATTATATAAAGCTGTTCAAAAAGAGTTGTATCTATATATAATAATGTGCAAACATTTCCAGGTTATACTTTTAAGTGACAAAAGCAAGTTATAGAGAGTCCCTTATTCGTGTAAAAAGAAAAATGAATTGGTAATACATGTTTATAAAAACAAATAGATACACAAGGGATTGATACCAGTGGGTTGCCTCTGGGGTAGGAATCTGCGTGGCTGGGTAACGAGGAAGAGAGGGAGAATTAGTTTTCATTTTACATATTTTTGAGTTTTGTGGTTATATTTATTCTTCAAAAATAAATATAAGTTTAATATTTAGGTAAAAATGGGAGTCATAAACCTGCAGTTTGTTCCTAGCTATGCAAGGTAAAAAAAAATACTGTGTTCTTGGAGTTATTTAACTGCCCTGAAGTCTAGGATGATGATCAAATAATGGGTCCTCAGAAATATGTCTTAGGTGGGAAGGAAGAGAAAAAGGGAGTTTTTGCTTAGGGAGCATTCAGGTTACGTTAATGGTGGTGGAATGATTTGGAAAATGATATCGAGAACGGTTGCACAAGTTGAAGAATATAATCAGTGTTACTGAATAGTACATGTTGAAATTGTTGAGGTGGCATATGTTTTGTTATGTATTTTTCTACCACAATTAAAAAAATACATGTTTTGGGTAAGTCTGAATGAGTGAATAAAAAATACATGTAAAAGTTTTTTGAGAAATATAACCTGTATAAAAATGTATAATAATATTATTAGTCTTACTTAAACTAGAGTTCATCTCAATTAAAGAAATTCCACTATTCAAAAATTCCAAATACTAAAAGATTTTACAGAGGATCTGAGGAGGTGAGTGACCCAAACACTGAGAGAAAAGAAGAGGCAAAGACTGACCTGGATGGTTCATTGTGATATTAAACTGAGCAGCCTTTCTCTGCCTCAGACGAGACTCCAGAGACTGTGTGAATATTTCATTCCTAGGCCTGTCCTTCCTAGTAATATATTATCTTAATTTCTTAGTGCTGCTGTAACAAATATTACAACTGAGTGGTTTTAAAGAGCAGAAATGTATTTTCTCACAGTTTAGGAAGGAGGTTAGAAGTTCGAATTCAGAGCTCAGGCTTTAAAGTAAAGTTCTCTCTGTCCTCTGGGAGAAAATCCTTGTCTCAGTTCTTCTTGGGGTTCCTTGGAGATCTCCACATGGCATCTACCTTTCCCATGTTCTTAATTCTTAAGGCCTAATCTGCTCTTTTTATATCTCAAAAGTGATTAAGTTTAAGACACAGCGCACACAGATATAGCTTCATTAGCATAACAAAGAAAACCCTATTTCCAAATGGGATTATATCCACAGGTATAAGGTTAGGATTCCAACACATATTTTGGGGGGACACGATTCAGTCCATAACATATATCTTGAAAATAAAACTTATCTCACACTAATAAAAAAAAGTATGCACAAAAATGTGAATATTTTACTATAAAGTAACTACATAGTTCCCTTAATTACTAATGACAATATTTTTAGTTTTTCAAAAACTAGGTTCACCAGAAACAAAAATTAAATATATATGACAAACTGGAAAAAAAAAAAAAAAGAAAAAGAAACATTTGTGAAAAGGGATCATTATCCTTAGCATGAAAAGAAACCTTGTCTCCTAGATATTTCCCCAAATACAGTGAAAACATATGTTCACATAAAAACTTGCACACAAATGTTTATAACAGCTTTACGCATAATTACCAAAAATTGGAAGCAACCAAGATGTCCTTCAGCGGGTAAGTGGATAAACTGTGGTATATCCATCCAATCAAACCAAACCAGTTGCCATCCCGTCGATGGCAATTTAATGGTGACTTCATATGTGCAAGAGTAGAACTGCCCCATAGAGTTTTCAAAGCTGTGATCTTTTGGAAGCAGATCACCAGGCCTGTCTTCTGAGGTACCTCTGGGTGGATTCGAACCGCCAGCCCTTCAGTTAGTAGTCAAGCAGTGCTTAACCATTTGTGCCACCCGAGGTCTCCAGTACATCTGTATAATGGAGTACTACTCAGTGATTAAAAAAAAAGAAATGAGCTATTAAGCCAAGAAGAGACATGGAGGAGCCTTAAATGCATACTGCTAAGTAAAAGAAGCCAGTCTGGGAAAACAAAAACAAAAACAAAAACTGTGTAATTTCAACTATATGACATTTGGAAAAGGCAAAACTATAGAGACAGTGAAAAGATTAGTAGGGTTGGGGGGCAATGAATAGGTGGAGCAGAGGGCATTATGATACTATAATGGAGGATACATGACATTATGCATTTGTCAAAATCTATAGGACTGTAAAACACAAAGAGTGAACCCTAATGTAAATTATGAGCTTTAGTTAATAGTAATGTATCGGTATCAATTGTAACAGATGTACACAGGAATGAAAAATGTTAGTAATAGGAGAAACAGTGGGCAGAAGAGAGGAGGAACTTAATTTTTTGCAAAATTATCTTGTAAATCTAAAACTGCTTAAAAAATAAAGTCAATTAAAAAATGAAAACGTTTAAAAAAAAAAAACTCTTAACAAACAAGGAAATGATAAATACCCCAATTGAAAATGGACCATAATAAAGAGATTTACAAAAGAAGAAATAGAAATGCCCAACAAACTTAAGAAATAGTCAGCTTAATAAATAGCCAGTGGAATGCACATTAAAACAAAAACAGAAGTTTTATCAAATTGGGAAGCATTGATATATGACTAGTTAATATTGCTTAGGCATAGAAGAATCATATGCTAATATGTTGCTACCAGGAATGTAAATTTGTATAGCCTTCTGGGAAGCCTTTTAGCAGTATTTATGTACATAAGAAGACAAAGTAAATACCATCAGTGATTATCTTCAGTGATTTTCTCTGAATGGTTTATTTTTATTTTAATCTTTATGTTTTTCAGTTTTCTACCATTGATAATTTGGTATACTTCTATTCAACCATATTAAAAAAAATAAAACAGTTGCCATTGAGTCAGAATCAATTTATAGCGACCCCATGTGTATCATCAGAGTGGAACAGTACTCCATAGGGTTTTCAATGGCTGATTTTTTGAAAGTAGATCGCCAGGTCTTTCTTCTAAGGTACTTTTGCATGGACTCAAACTTCCAACCTTTCAGTTAGTAGTCAAGCATGTTAACCCTTTACATCACCCAGGTACTCCGCAGCCATGTTAATAGCTACAAAAGAGTTATATATACAACTTTCTGCAAAGGATTATATCATGAATTTAATGATAATAAAATATTTTCTGTATAGCTTGACACTGTTATTTACATACAAACTTTAAATACTCTGCATTACTCAGTGGTAAAATTAAGTTAGAGTTATCAATAATCTAGTATTGTACCTGTGCCTGGGTTTCTAAAACAATTGAATAATTTATCACTTTGTTAGAGGTCCAAATATTTAGGGATTTGTCCTTAAATATGTTTCAGATAAAAAGTCTGAAATTTGGAGTGCTTAGCACTAGATTACCTGGGTGGTGCAGATGGTTAATGCACTTGACTGTGAACCAAAAGGCCCACACAGAGGTGCCGCATAAGAAAGACCTGGTGATCTACTCCCAAATAAATCAGGCATTGGAAACCCTATGGAGTACAGTTCTATTCTGACACACATGGGGTCTTCTTGAGTCAGAATTGACTCAACAGCAACTATTTTTTTTGTGGTTGTTGTTTTTAAACAACAGGTGAAAACGGAAAAGCACTCCTAATATATTTTAACTTCTGCTATGACTAGTATAATTCAACATTAGAGAATTTTAAAGTTTGGTTAGGTGGCGTCTACTATTTCAGTCTTCCCTTTCATACCTCTGACTAGCTCTGTGCCTCCTGTTTATGGTTGGCAGAAAACTGCTTTAGTTAAACCCGAGCAGATAGGCTGGGTCTAATTATTATTTTGGCATCATTAAAAAAAAAGGAAACAGACTAGCAGAACCCTTTATATTTCTTGCGTACATCAGTCTACATGAAATGTCGGGAATTGCTTATCTTTAAACATGTTTTAATTTTTTAAATGAAGAAAAAAAAATTGATAGTGCTAAAAGTTGTAAAAATCTGCTTTGGATGTTAAATCAATGATGATTATTGTTATTGCAAGTATTTGAAGATGCTCTCAAACATATTGAAATATCTTAATTTGTTTAGGTTATTATAGTTAAAATTTGCTTACAAATCAGTGTGATTTATTTGTTATCTTAAAGGCAGGATGCTTACTTCTTCAAGTGTCTGGGTTGGGAGAAATATTTCACTTATCCAGCATTTAAGAAGCTCCTATGATATGTCAGATATCATGTTATGCACTGATGATAAAAAAGAAAGAAAAGATGCCTAAAACAGATCTCTACCTAAGGAACTGAGAGTCTAGTTGAAGGAAATGGGCATGGAGAATGATGAGTGCAATGGGGCATTATACCAGCAGATTAAAATCTGCATTAGGGGACAGTTGGGAGTCCGAAGCAGACAGGAATGATGGGGGAGAGAGAAACTCATGAAGAGTTTATATTTGAGGGATGGTAGGTCAGACTGTTCATACAGGAGGTGTTGAGCTGAATATTAAAAGACAAGTAATTAGATGATCTGAACAGGTGAAAATGTGCAGACAGAGGAAGCATTATGAGAAGGCAAGGAGTAGAAAACATTCTGGCTGCCCTTTGGGAAAACAAGATGTAGAGTGGTCAATAAGTTTGTCTTAGTCATCTAGTGCTGCTATAACAGATATACCACAAGTGGATAGCTTCAACAAAGAGAAATTTATTCTCTCACAGTCTAGTAGGTTACAAGTCCAAATTCAGGGCATCAGGTCCAGGGGAAGGCTTTCTCTGTCAGCTCTGGAGAAAGGTCCTTGTCCTCAGTCTTCCCCTGGTCGAGGAGCTTCTTAGGTGCAGGGACCCTGGCTCCAAAGGATGCGCTCTTCTCCCGGTGCTGCTCTCTTGGTGGTATGAGGTCCCCCCTCTCTGCTTGCTTCGCTTTCCTTTTATCTCTTGAGAGAGAAAAGATGGTGCAGGCCACACCCCAGGGAAACTCCCTTTACATTGGATCAGGGATGTGACCTTGGTAAGGGTGTTACAATCCCACCCTAATCCTTTTTAACGTAAAATTACAATCACAAAAAGGAAACAACCACACAACACTGGGAATCATGGCCTAGCCAAATTGATACACACATTTTTGGGGGGACACAGTTCAATCCATGACAAAGTTGTACACCTGTAAAAAGTTGAATTAGCAAAAGTTCTGTGACAGATAAAATTACAACCACAAAGAAAAAAAAAAAGCTGCTGAGGCTGCTTATGTACAACGAAATACCTCCTGGATTTGCTTCCATGGTTTGAAGGTTTAGAGTCATAGTTTCATGGGACATCTCAGTTAATTGGCCTAATAACATGCTCAGTACTTCTGTTCTACCTCCAAGTTCATTGTGTAGTTCCTGGGGTCTTAAAAGCTTGCAAGCGGTCATCCAAGACACAATTGGTCATTATTTGCCTGGAGCAACAGAGGAAGAAAGAGAGTGAGGAATAGGAGGAGGAATTGGAATGTGTGGCTAATGCCTCCATGAGCAACTCCTCTTTGCCATGAGATCAGAAGAACTGAATGGTGCCTGGCTACCATTATTGAACATTTTAATCTAAGATTCTATAGAAGAATCCTGATCAAAAGGGAGAAAATGCAGAACAGAATTTCAAATTCTCATGGACTGTAGACTTTCTGGAGCCATGGAGGGTGGATGAACCCCTGAAACTATTGCCCTGAGATAATTCTTAAACTTTAAACTAAAAATACCCCCTGAAATCTTCTTAAAACCAAACAGTAGTTTAGCTGAACTAGTAAAAAAATGTGTGCCGCGAGCATTATGCTCTTTAACAACTATCTCTATGGGATCAAACTGACAACAGCAACTTGACAGATTGGACGGGAACCTTAGGGGGCAGTAAGTTTATGTTAATGGGGGAGGAACAGTTCAGAAAAGTAGGGTGAGAATAGTTGAACAACCCAAAGAATGTAATCAATATCACTGAATTATACATGTAGAAACTGTTAAATTGGTATATGTTTTGTGTATACTGTATTTTTATGAAAATAGCGCCCACGTCCTGCGTTTGTTTGCCAGCCACATCCTCCAAGCCACGGGGCACCCTCACAAATGCCACCATGCCAATCCTCTTCCACATATTGCTGTAAAAAAAAAAAAATTAGCAAAGTGCCCTTAAGAAAATACTTCTCGTGGAGAGGGTGTTGCCAGCAAACGAATGCAGACGGCGCGCATTATTTGTATAAAGATGCGGTATATTCAGAACAACAACAAAAAGATGTAGAGTGGTGTAGCTGGAACCTAGATTGCAAATAGGGGAAAAGAAAAGGCTGTCAGCCCCAGGTTAGGAAGAACCTTCCGAACAAAAATATTCCAGCTTATCATGTAGGCAGCGGTCAGCTACAGAGGATTTTTTTTCTTCTTAAAGCAGGGAAAGATCATCAAATTTCCCATTGTAGAGGCAGGAACTCTTAAGTATTGATAATAATTGAACCACAATTCCTTGGTATTACCCAACTAATGTTTTCAAGCTTTTTTTATAGCACAACTGTTTTTTTGTTTTTTTATTTTTATTTTATTTAAGAAATCTTACAGTGTTTCAATAAGAAAAACATAAAATAGAGGTAGAGTCCTTGGAAATTTTAACTCTTGGCTTAGCGAAAACAATTCATTGTTTGAACAAGCCCAAACACCCCTAATTTGAAAACCACTGATGTGATTTATCTCACTTGCAAGATATGACACCCAATTTCTTCAGTTGATGGAGGCTACAGAACAGAGCAGCACTGAAAACTGGAGACCCTTTTCAGGTGAAGTCAATTATTATTAGATTCCTAAACTAGTCTCTGATTTGGAATTTTTCTTTTTTTTTAGTTTGATTAACATGAAAGTCTCAGTGTCTCCTTAAAATGGTGTGGGAGGAAAAATACTATTTTTTATCAACATATATGAGAATACCCTACAATGTTATTGTACTTAAAGAGAACAATGAAAAAATTTGAAGCAAAACATTTTTAAATCAATTCATTAAAATTCTAATGAAGATGCACTAAATAAAAGCCACACACATATTTTAGTTTGTTGTCGTTAGGTGCCTTCAAGTCTGTTACGACTCATAGCGACCCCACGTACAACAAAACAAAGCCCAGTCTTGCGCCATCCTCACAATCTTTGCTATGCTCGAGCCCATTGTTGCAGCTACTTTGTCAGTCCATCTTATTGAGGGCTTCCTGTTTTACTCTGACCCTCTACTCTACCAACCATGATGTCCTTCTCCATGGAGTGGTCCATCCTGATAACATGTCCAAAGTACATGAAATGAAGTCTTGCAATCCTCGCTTCTAAGGAGCATTCTAGGAGCCCTGCTGGTGCAGTGGTTATGAGCTACGGCTGCTAACCAAAAGGTCAGCAGTTCTGATCCACCAGCCGCTCCTTGGAAACTCTGTGGGGCAGTTCTACTCCGTCCTATAGGGTCCCTATGAGTCAGAATCAACTCGAATGCAATGGATTTTAAGGAGCGTTCTGGCTGTACTTCTTTGAAGACAGATTTATTTGTTCTTGGCAGTGCATGGTATTCAATATTTTTCTCCAACGCCATAATTCAAAGGCATCAATTCTTCGGTCTTCCTTATTCATTGTCCAGCTTTCATATACGTATGAGGCGATTAAACATGCCATGGCTTGGGTCAGGTGCACCTTAGTCCTTAAAATGTCATCTTTGCTTTTTAACACTTTAAAAAAGTCCTTTGCAGCAGATTTGTCCAATGCAATGCATCATTTGCTTTCTTGACTGCTACTTCCATGGGTGTTGATTGTGGATCCAAGTAAAATGAAATCCTTGACAACTTCAGTCTTTTCTTCATTTATCATAATGTTGCTTGTTAGTCCAGTTGTGAGATTTAATCCATACTGAATGTTGAGATGTAATTCATACTGAAGGCTGTGGTCTTTGCTCTTCATCAGTAAGTGCTTCAAGTGCTTTTTGCTTTCAGAAAGCAAGGTCGTGTCATCTACATATCACATGTTATTAGTCTTCCTCCAATCCTGATACTGCTTTCTAATTCATATAGTCCAGCTTCTTGGATTATTTGCTCAGTTTACAGATTGAATAAGTATGGTGAAAAGATACAACCCTGACACACAGCTTTCCTGATTTTAAACCACACGGTATCCCCTTATTCTGTTCGAACAGCTGCCTCTTGGTCTATGTACAGAGTTCCTCATAAGCACAATCAAGGGTTCTGGAATCCCCATTCTTTGAAATGTTGTCCATAATTTGTTATGATCCACGTAGTTGAATGTCTTTGCATAGTCAATAAAACACAGGTAGACATTTTTCTGGTGTTCTCTGCTTTCAGCCAAGATCCATCTGACATCAGCAATGAATATTTTAGTTTTGTGATTAATATTTTGTGATTGAGGATTGTTTTTCTAAATACTTCAGTACAGGATTTAAGGTCTCTGCTAATGCATTATTTAGTTTCTTAATTTCAGTCTTACTGCACTCTTGCTCTCATTGTACATTGGGTTTCTTTGTTTATTGCCATCATTAATGTGCCATGGTGCTTCATTTTTTGAAATTTTACTTGTTATTTTATAGGTTTTATTTTTTTGTCTCATGGCTAATGTATATGTGACTCATGCAAATGTTTGTTAAATAGAACATTTTTTAAAGGTGCATCATTAAGTCATTATGAATTTATTTTA
>NW_004443973.1:18043460-18047608 GCF_000243295.1 Trichechus manatus latirostris
GACAGCAACTTTTAAAATCAGTTATTACATACTTTCATTATGTAATTTTGTATATTATACACCTTTGCAATGAGCTGAGTGCCTACTTGAACCCATGCTTCAAAGAGAACAATGACTGGTTTTTCTGCACCTGCTCCATGTTTAGTAAGTTTCCAATTCCTTTCGGTGTCAAACAATAGCAGGTATCTCTGTAGTCCCTTAGGTCACTAATGTGCTTGGTTTTGTTGTCAGGGTAGCAGCTGAACCATATCTCACAAACAGGTGATCAATTTTTTTTCTGGCTTGGGCAGAGCACCTCACATTCATTAAGAGAAATGCCCCTAGAGGCCCATCTCTATATCATTGACATGATTCAAGCATTATATCCATTAAAATGTCTAATAAATTTTATATCATACAGTATTGAATTGTTTTAAAACATTAAAAATATTACAAAATCTTTTTACTTTGTTGAGATGAATAACAGGCATTTGGCTTTCTGGAGTCAAGACTGAGATGATCTGTGAGAAATGTCAAGTCATGATAGATTCATTTTGAAAAAAAAATTTTTTTTAATATAACAAAACAGTTCATGAGAGTACTATGGTCTTTGGTATTAAATTTTGTATTTAAAGGTTAGGCCTAAGTAATGAGACAAATTTCACGATGATCTATGTAATGTCTAATGCAAGCATTAGACACCATCTATCCTTGTTCTTCTCTTGTTTGTTTACTCTCTTTACAAAGTGGCGAGACAAATTACCTTGCACAGTAGCACAGGTTAATCCAAAGGCCCAGAGGAGCTAGGGGATGAGACACCCCTTACTGATACTTCAGCACAGCATCCTCCCCCATTCTGGCTGTTTCAGAGCAGATGGTAAAAACGCCTCAGCCTATAAATCCCAGTAAGCAGCCCTAATCATATAGAACTTTATAATATGTTCCATGGTGGCCGTTTTAAATGCAGAATACTCCCAAGGTTCAAAGAGGATGGAAGATTGAGCTATTTTTCAGCAATACTAGAAAATGTCATTTATAATGCCTTTGTATGAACAGTTTTTTAAAAAAAACAAACAGGATATAATTTTTATCATCAGATGTTCTCTTGGGATGAGAATAAAAAGATACAGGATAGACACCAGCAGTTTATTTTGGTAGGAGTTAGGGGAAAATCCAATCAAAGATATCATCTGCATTCTGAATTATGGCAGTATAGAACTTGGAACCTCAGGAGGAAGAAAAGCAACAAAGACTTTCACCTTCAACAAGGCCTTCTTGCTTTTGAACTATCTATTCCTATTGAAAGAGCCCTGGTGGCAAAGTGGTTAAGCGCTCTGCTACTAATGGAAAGATTGGCAGTTCGAACTCATCCAGCTATTCCGCAGTAGAAAGACCTGGCACTCTGCTTCCGTAAAGATTACAGCCTAGAAAACCCTATGGGGCAGTTCTGCTCTGTCACATGGGGTTGCTATAAGTCGAAATCGACTCGACAGCACCTAACAACAACAACATTCCTATTTCAGGCAATAATAGTCTTTTCCCTTGGTTTGTTCCGTTTTTTTAAGAACCTGCTGACCTCACTAACATGGTAAAGGCTTTCAAAAGAGGCCAAACTGAGCTTAAAGTCTGCCTCTGCTTCTTCCCTAGCAGGGTCAAATGAAGGAGTCTGAGTCTCCATGAATTGAAATGAAGGTAACAGCACCTTAGTACTGCTGCAAAGATTATATTTCTAATGCAGTACCTAGCACAACACACAGTACAAGTTATTAAATATTAATTTTCTTCTGTAGCACAACCAAACTCTGTCTACTTTCAGAAATCGTATTCTTTCCTAATGGCCTGTAAAGCTTTGTAAAAGCTCCCTTATCACTGGCCAGTTTTCTGAGTTATGCACAGCACAACTCAGTATGAATTTTGTCATGAAATGTCCTAAAAACCGCTTCAGAATAGAGATTGTGTGAAAGAACCTTGAGCACTACTACACCAAGATATATATATTATAAAGCACTGATTTGCTTGCTATTCTCCCCTCATAATGATGGCTGAAGTCTCTGTTTAGCCCTCTACATGCCCATCTTCCATGGTGGCTGTGATATTTTAAGTCATGGAGTAATTGGGCTGTATTCACAATAAAATCAGCTCCAATCTAATTTATCAATTTTATGAAGTCTCAAGTATGGCCAAAGCTCCCTTTCAGTGCCTTGAGGAAAAAGCTGCTTGCCAAGATAACAAAGGACATGACTCAAATGCTTTCTGACTTGCGCTCCTGCTTCACATCAGCAGCAGAGAATTTTATGTTTACTGACCTCCTCCTCCCACGTATTTTGGATTTTCTCATCTACAGGCACAGCTGTGACATCAGCAATGGAAATTTCCATCTCTACGTTTGTTATCTTGATTACTTTCTTTCCTGCTTGCAAGAGGGATTTTAGATGGCTTTCCATAAAACACATGAAAGGGATCATTAAAAGCACTTTCAAAATAAATCAGATATCATTTCTAGAGGAGAGAAAGATGATAGCAGCAGGTAATTTTGTTTTGCCTTTTACGCAAGATCTAGTACATACTGATGAATTGTGAGTATGATGATTATTTATACAGCTCAGATATATCTTCTTAAAATACATCCTGTAGTTTCTTCTGGCCAAGCTCAATACTCTTTGAAGTTTGAACCATTTCTTAGCCAAGGTAAAAAATTACAAATCCTTAGTTTCATAATACGCCTTCTCACCAAAAGGCTTTACTTTGTGGCTTCTCATATTTCACACTTGAGTTAGCGCCTCAGTCACGGTTAAGGGTGTCCTTTTCAGCAGCATAGCATTATCAGGTTCAAATGAAATAATAGCTGTTAAAAAGCTTTATAAAGTTAAAATTATATCAAACAATGGTATTAATGATGCTTCATTTATTCTAATTGTGAACTGGTTAATCAATTTTCAATTAAGTACTTGTCCGAGCCTGTTTTGTTTAATTGATTGAACTGTGATGCTCCTGAAGCTAATGCTATGGATTGGATCCCTATAGGAACGCTTAGTGTTTTTCCATGGAAAGACGTAGTCTCTGACAATCCTCCTTGACCCTAGCCAGTTGTCTTATACAAGTGTAGAATCGACCCTTAGCTTTTTGAGATTTAATATTTATTGAGTGGTTCTTGTGTTGAGCGCCACTCTAAGCACTTTACAAGTATCTGTAGAAAGTAGACGACTTTGCATGCATTATCTATCACAATGCACACAATAACATTATGAGGATGGGCACTATTGTCATCTCCACTTTTCACGTGTGGAAACTGAGGCTTAGAAAAGTAAAAACTCTTGTCCATTGTACACAACCAGAAAATGATGGAGCTGAAATTCAGACTTAGGTCTATCTGACTCATAAACTTATTGCCATTGAGTTGATTCCGATTCATAGTGACCCTGTAGGACAGAGCAGAACTGCCCGATAGGGTTTCCGAGGCTATGAATCTTTATGGAAGCAGACTACTACATCTTTCTCCCTCGGAGCAGCTGGTGAGTTCCAACCACCAGCCTCTCGGTTAGCAGCCTAGCACTTAACCACTTCACTACCAGGGCTTTTATGTAACTCATAGTTCCTAACATTAGGCTGTATTCCTCAAACCAAAGGCTAGAGAATAGTTGTTGGGGGGGGAAAAAAAAAAAAGCAAGATTTTTATTTCTTTTCCTTGACCAGCAGAGGCATCTGGCAAGAATTTTGCATCAATTAGGAACTGCTATTTTGAAAACACCAGCATTCCCAGTTTGTAAAATACTGACATATAGAAAATCTCCCAAAACTTGGGGTTTCCATATGTGAAGGCTTTACTTGCGTTCTTTTCAAAATAGAAGATTTAAGTTGGAATCCTAAGTGGGTTACCCCAAATATACAGTTTTTCTTCTGCAAAACTAGCAAAGTATGTGACAAAAAATGATATGTGGTCTTTTTTTCACCTCATCAAGAAAAATCAGCCTTACAGTTACTTCATACGAATAAGACTTTTAACCTGCACTAAATTATGTGGTTAATAATATAGGGCCTAGAAAGACGCTATGCAGAAGACATTCTAATTAATACTTGATGTTGAATGAATCCTAGATTTAAAACCAAGTGCACCTCTATATGCTGAAAGCATTTTTGCAGCATGAAAGTAGGAGTGGATGGGGACTTAC
>NW_004443973.1:18048271-18050027 GCF_000243295.1 Trichechus manatus latirostris
ATCTCTACGTGGCATTCACTGAACAGACTCGTTCTCCCACTGATTTAAATCACTTGTGTTTCTTGCAAAAACTTGAAGTAACACAAACATTCTAAATTATTTTAATGTAAATGCAATGTATTACTAGTATTATAAAGTCTATCTGTATATGTTCATAAATGTTTGTGTTCTCCCTTTCTCCATTTGTTATTGGGTAATGCTGAGTTGATTCCAACTCATAGCGACCCCATGTAACAGAGTAGAACTGCCCCCTAGGGTATTCTTGGCTGTAATCTTTATGGAAGTAGATCACCAGGTCTTACTCCCAAGGAGCCACTGGGTGTATTCAAACTACCAATCTTTCACTTAGCAGATGAGTGCTTAACCATTGCACCACTAGAGCTCCTTCTCCATTTGTAAGGGATCGTAATTTCCCAAAAGTCAGGGATAATATCATTATGTTAAGATTTTGAAACATAGTATACCAATCATCACTCATTTATCATTTTGATAGGTATTTATGCCATACACACAAATGTAAGTGTGAGTCATTTCCTTTGGATTGACCATGTTACTCTGGAAGTATGCTTACGAGACAATATATGAAAGACTGCAATCTCTTAGAATTATCAAAGTTCAAATCAAAAGCTCCTAGTATTTCCTGAATGAAATGACAGGGTAACGTTATTGATGAAATGAGTATGTCTTGGCTTCCTTGAGACTTAGACTGTTTAGTTAAAAGAAATTAGGAAAATACTAAATAAGTGAAATAGTAATCCCTCTACCTTTTTCCCTTTCTTCTGTATTGTGTCATAAGCAAAAGTAATATAATAGCCACTAATTATAAGAAACCTTTCACACTTTGTAATTGGATCTTTCATTTCCCCCCACAGCAACTGTGGGCTAAGAATTTATTCACAGATCAGGCCTAGTTTATTCCCATGGACCTATTTCAGTATCTCTTTATGGGAGACCCATGTATGTTTTTAGGCATGTTGACTAACTTGGTGGTATTTTTTTTTTCATTTTTAAAATAATTTAGTTGTTGTTGTTGAAAACATACACAGCAAAACATAACACCAGTTCAACAATTTCTGTATGTACAATTCACTGACTCTGATTACATTCTTCAGGTTATGCAACCATTCCTACCCTCCTTTTCTGAGTTGTTCCTCCTCCGTAAACATAAACTCACTGCCCCTTAAGTTTCCTGTCTAATCTTTCGAGATGCTGTTGCCAATTTGATCTCTTATAGATAGATCTTAAAAGAGCACAGTGCTCAAGGCAGACATTATTTATTAAGCTAAACTGTTGGTTGGTTTTAAGAAGACTTCAGGGGATATTTTTGGTTTAAGGTCTAAAGATTATGTCAGGTATAGTTTTAGGGGTTCATCCAGCCTCCATAACTCCAGAAAATCTGAATTCCATTATTTTTAAAATTCTGTTCTGTATTTTCCCCCTTTTGACCAGAATTCTTTTGTAGAGTCTTTGATCAAATTGTTCAGAGGTGGTAGTCGGGCACCATCCAGTTCTTCTGGTCTCATGGCAAAGGGGCAGTTGTTCACAGAGGCAATTAGCCACAGATTCCATTTCCTCCTCCTAGTCCTAACTGTCCTTCCTCTGTTGCTCCAGGCATGCACCTTTTTTAAAAAAGAGCAAATATCTGTAAGCCTATTATTGCCAACCCCCACACGTCTGTCAAACACCAGAAAGATGTTTACCTGTGTTTTATCGACTGTGCAAAGGCATTCAACTGTGTGGATCATAACAAATTATG
>NW_004443973.1:18050825-18053766 GCF_000243295.1 Trichechus manatus latirostris
GGATCAGTCGCTGGAGAAGCACATCATGCTTGGTAAAGTGGAGGTCAGCGAAAAAGAGGAAGACCCTCAAGGAGATGAATTGACACAGTGGCTGCAACAGTGGGCTCAAGCATAACAACAATCATGAGGTGGCACAGGGCCGGGCAGTGTTTCATTCTGTTGTACATGGGGTCGCTATGAGTCAAACTGACTCGATGGCGCCTAACAACAACAATTTGGCAATTCTTTTGTTATTTACTATAAAAATGATCTATCTTAAGCAGTATGGAGGGGTAGAAAGCACTGGATGAGGAAACCTAAAACTTGACTTCTAATCATAGCTCCGTTATTTACATAAAAGTAATTTGGTGGCAAATCCTAAACTCCATCAACTTCAATGCCGGCATTTGTAAAAAGAAGAAAAGAATTCTTGCATTTATATTTCAGAGTATTGCTATATATGAAGAATTGTGAAAATTATAAGCCAGTGTAACTCAACATATCTTTATATAGATATATATTTTTTAAAAAATATATATGTTGACGATGAGTCTATTTCAACTCACGGAGAGCTATTAATGTTACAGTGTTACAGAGTTGAATTGCTCCATAGGGTTTTCTTGGCTGTAATCTTTATGGAAGTAGATTGCCAGACCTTTCTTCTGCAGTCCCATTGGGTGGCTTAGAACCATCAACCTTTAGGCTGGTAGTCAAGTGCAAACCATTTGTGCCACTATATATATGTGTGTGTGTGTGTGCGTTTATACACACACACACACGTATATATATCAGTTGTCATCGAGTCTGACTCAGAATGACCTCATGTATGGCAGAGTAGAACTGTGCTCAGTAGGGTTTTCAAGCCTATAACCTTTCAGAAGCAGATCGCCAGGCCTTTTGCTTAGTAGTGGAGCACTTAACTGTTCGCACCACTCCTAAAATAAAACTTATCATGCCTTCTTACCTTCCTTCTTCCCAACAGACTAAAAAAAAACAAACAAACCCATTGCCATGGAGTCAATTCCAACTCATAGCGACCCTATAGCTAGGTTAATTCTTCACCAGTGGAATGGAGAGGTATAGTTCCTGAGAATCTGAGAAGTTAAATTACTTGCTCAAGTTCACACCAAAGTGGTAAAGACAACATCTGGACCTACGCTTTGTTATGACAACAGAGCTCATGATTTCCAGCTGTAATATGCTGCTTCTCTAGACAGTAAACTTTTAACTTCAAAGAGAGATATCAAAAGAAATGCGATATGTACAAATATTGTACTTTTTGTTTAAAGTGACTTAAAGTTTAGTAGTATTTCAAATTCAGGAAAATCATGGTATATAAAATAAACTTTTTAGACCACAAAAATAAAGATCATCATGAAAATTCTGCATCTTCCTGGTGAGGTAAATGGGGCTGTGGCAGGCTAGGTGACCTGCTCAGGGTCTCATAAGTAATAAGGGGAGAGCCAGGGCTTGAATACGTGTTTCCTAAGGTTCATACCACTACTCTTCTTGCTACATTATGATGGTTTTTGTTGACTAAGTGATGCCTGTGTCTTGCACTTTGCTTCTTTAAAATGAACACTGGAATAGAAATATTTTGCATCTATGAAAATCAGATCAAATAAGATAGTTTACATAAGGATACATTTCCTCTTTTAAGCTCTATTCACGGAAAGCAAAAGTATTATCAGAAACATTCTATTGGATTGCATTACAGAGCTCATTTATTAGTTAGGTGTTTGGAATTCAGAATATGTTTTCCAGTAAGGAATATGTAGTGGTTCCGGGGCAGAACCACAGAAGCCTGTTTAACCCTTGATGTGCTTGGGATAGCACACAAGTAATACTATAGAACTTAACCATTCTGTTTCCTTCATTTAATAAATATTTAATGGGCATAAGTGCTATGTTATAGACACTGTGCTATATACTGAGGACAAAATAGCTGTGGTTACTACCTTCACAGAGTTTGGCCAAGAATACACAAATTCAAAGTCTGATTAGTGCTGCTACAGAAAATAACATGGCTCTAAGGAAATATTTTGGCTGGAGCAGGAAGGAGTGAATAAATACGGTGTTCTGAGGGGAGACACAGGAAATCAAAAAGTGCTAAAAGGTTAATTCCTATGGAGTCCCTGGGTGGTGCAAATAGTTAAGTGCTTGATTACTAGCCAAATTATGATTCAAACCCATCCAGAGGCACCTGGGAAGATAGGCCTGGCAATCTGCTTATGAAAAGTCACAGCTATGAAAGTCTTATGGAGCAGTTCTACTCTGCACACATGGGGTCCCCATGAATGGGGATCTACTCAAAGGCAACTAACAACAGCAACCCCTACTTTACTCCAAAGATCAGTGCTAATTTCTATAAAGAAAAGGACTATAGGCAAAAAAATAATAATAATTTTTAGGGGGAGGGGGAAATTCAATTCATCTCTGTCAGCTATAGTCCTGTCATCCAGCTTAGGAATTTTTCATTCCCTTCCATTTCTCCAGTTTCTCTTGTACATGCATCTGTGCATCCTAATCTGCTTTGTAGTCTAAGAAGCATCAAATCCTGTGTGTAAAAGGTTAACTATACCCTTTTTCCTTCTTCATGACAATTTGACCTTGTATTAACTTCCTAGCTCTATTTCCTTGGAAACAGATAAAGGTGATATGTCAATTATGTTGCTAAGCCATGATGCTTATGTTAAAAATGACTCCTGAGATATAAAGAATCCCCAACAGGCGAACACTACAGTAATGAATGTTGCAGACAAGATCCACTGATCGGTGCTAACATTAGTGGACAGAAGTTTGAGGAGAAACAAGATTTCCATAGTCTCAGTCTGTCGCCCCCAAGATACTTATCAACAGCAAAGGGAAAACTAGTAACTATAGTGGTGAAACTTGACAGATGTTAACCAAATGATCAAGGAAAACATGGCCAAAATTAAGACATATTGACATCTTTAGCCCC
>NW_004443973.1:18054742-18057091 GCF_000243295.1 Trichechus manatus latirostris
AATGCTGTGATTCATGTACGTTGTCATGCCCCTTTGGGAATTCTAGAAGTTATGGATTTCATGTGGAGTTGTTACAACTTATATTGGCTCCCACGAGCCATGAGACTTTTAAGCATGGAAATTTCCACACCTCTTCCAGGTAAGGAAATGACAAGAGGTATGTGGCATGCTTAGCAGCACTCTATTTAGGAGGCCATGGGGCAGGAACTAGAGTAGTGACAAATGTTCCACTTCAATAAGAGTCCTTTCAACAACTGAAGCAACCCATGCAGCACAGTTCAAATGCATGATGATGTCCACATGGAGCAGGTGTGGGAAATTCCCTGTACTGAAAGTCAACCAATCAATGGCAGCTCCATGCTTCTAGAGAACAGCCAGTCAGCAAGGGACTCACTCCAGTAACCATGCTTCTGAAAATCCCCTGGTCAATGGCAGTCTTCCTCCAGTGTCCACACTAACACAGCTGGAAGTTCATAAAACATCCCTGCTTCTGAAAGTCCACCATCCCTGAACACCACACTTCCCAAAACCTTATATAGCATCAGCTCTGGCTTTGTTCCTGGAGATTAATCCTCACAAGTACATCTCTTCCTTATAGGCAAATGGTAAGTTCACCCTTTTTGTATCAGTTCTCGAGTTAAGTTTATTGTTAGTTCACAAACTTGCAACCCTTTCAGTGGTTATACTCTTGTTTACATTTAGTTATGAGTTTAAACCTGTCAGTGACAGACCCAGTGAGTTATCAAATTCAGTCTTTTCAACACTTGTAGTAGTTGCTACTATCTTTTTTATTTGTGTATATGTAAAGCCAGAAGTGCCAAAATGCAATGTAAATTCCATGATGAATTTTACTAACAGTGAATATTTGTTAAAAAAAAGAAGAACTCCATTTAAAACTCTTTGTGCGGTATCCAGTTGCTCATTCAATATAGAAAATGGTGAAAAGTCAGATATAAACCAGTATATACAAACAGCTAACCATAAGAGATACATGATTTCTTCAACTAGTACCAAAGAAAGCGATAAAATAACATTTTTATTAAGAGAAATTTAGATAAAGAATATAAAATAATTGCAGCAGAAGTTGTAATAGACTTCTACACTGTATATCATCACCAATCTTTAAGATCCAATCACTGAATGTACCGCTACCATAAGTATTTTCTGATTCCAAAATTACAAGTAAATTTTCAAAAGATATAGGATGAAGTCTGCTGTAATAATGAAAAATGTAGTATCTCAACTTACTATAACAGAGAGCATCACATATCTAAGTGCTTCACCTTTTCATGACATAGCCTTGAATACAAGTAATCAGAGAGCAGAAAAAAATTTCTCTTTGCTTATGTAATATTTTTCTCTTGAAGAAGGCTAGCTAATAAGGTTATTCTGAGTCTTCCGCAACAGTAGAAGATTTTTGCAGAGACTCTTTTTGAGTTAGGCATTAATAAAACAAATTATGCCTCTTTTGGTGGAGATAATGCAAATACAACTTGGTGGATGTTTGAATAAAAGTGCAATGTTTATTCAGAGTTCAAGCACAGCAGGAGTAAGTCGGTGTTGTTGCTCCTCTGCCCAAATTTTACACGACGCTGCTCAAACAACATCTAAGGTTCTTTCTATCGACAATGAGGTAATTGCCATGAAACTCTCTAATGTCAGCACTTACACTGTTCTAACTGAATGACTAAAGGATTTTTGTGATTTTGTTTGCATTCCATATTCTTCTGTTCTCTCACATTCAAAAAGTCACTGGCTGTCTTTAACGAATGCAATTGAGAAGCTCCTCAGTTCTTCTGAAGCACTGAAATCATATTTAATTCTGAAGAAAAGGCCCCACAAATTCTTGTTGATTTTTAAATAGCCCATTGAGTGAAGCGTACTATTTCTTGTTCATAATTTTCAATGCCTTTAGCAATAAGATTATGTAATTTGAAAGAAGAGCAAAAAAAAAAAAAAAAGTTACTGAAGTACTCCATTGCTTAAAAGAACTTGTTGAATGTACTAAAGAAAAATTGATGAAAATTTTATCCTTTTAAATATCAAGGATGTTTTTAAAAAGGACAGTATTACTTGTGAACAGGAAAATATATTTGAAGTAGATAATTACTATGTCAGTTGCCATGACTATATTTTGAAATGAATTTCATTCCTTGAAGGATTTGATTCTTTTACATGGATGTTACTAAATAATCTTTCATTATGGGAACAAGTGGAGTTGTCCTATGTAGTTGAAGAGGGGAATAAAAATTGACAACCATGCTCTTGTTTGTCACTGGACAGCCTATTAAAAGTCAAGAGATTCAACCTCTTCCTGAAGAATGGAAAAGCAAGTTATGTCATGAGTGA
>NW_004443973.1:18059250-18060630 GCF_000243295.1 Trichechus manatus latirostris
ATACATGCACAGATCTATAATTTTCTCTTGGATTATAAAACAAAACAAATCAGTATCTTATCCAAGATTGGTCAGGTACATGAAATCAGACATATGGTGAGTGAATGAATATATATAATGTTTATGTATACCTTACATGCTTAAAGTAAAAGAAGGTATTTTACCTCAACAATTGTGTCATCTTACATTTGAGCTTAAGTGCCATCTACCAGCAATGTATACCTACACATCCCCCCAACAAAATGGATGATTTGTGGTGTTTTTTTAACTTGTGAAGTTGCAGTTCTGTAGTTCAGAGAATTCCTAAGTGATTTAGACACAACTGGTCTCATTCTGGGGAGCCCTGGTGGCGTAGTGTTTAAAGTGCTTGGTTGCTAACCGAAACGTTGGCGGTTCAAACCTATCAGCTGCTCCGTGGGAGAAGAATGTGGCAGTCTGCTTCTGTAAAGATTTACAGCCTTGGAAACCTTATGGGACAGTTCTACTCTGTGCTATAGGGCCTCTGTGAGCTGGAATCAACTCAACAGCATTGGGTTTGGTTTTGGTTTAGTCTTATTCTCTAATCTAATAAAGGAACTATGAAGTAACATATTATGAAGAACAGTTAAAATTGAGGGCATGGCATTTTGTCTTATTATCGTTGAATTCTTGAATCTCCCCTAGTACCTGACACATAGTGCTTGCTCAATATTCTTTATTGGTGCTCCAAAAAAAGAAAAAGACATGGAAGAAAAAAATTTTATTATTTCCGGAAGATATGATCACTATGCAGAAAATAGAATCAACAAATTATTAGAAATAATGAAAATTAAGGAAGATCCCTTAATATACAGTCGAATCACACTAGCAATTACCAGCTAGAATGTATATTTTAAGAAAATAGGATATTATTCACAAAAGCAATGTAAAACAATGAGGAATCTAGAATTAATTTAACCAAGAATACATAAAATCCTTATGGATAAAACTTTGAAACTGTCATAAAACATGGAAAATTATCTAATTAGAGAGTCGTTTCATGCTTTTGAATGAGAAGACAATATTATGAAGGTATCAATTCTTCCAAAATCTATAAATTTCAGGTGGATTTTTTGAGGAAATTAATAAACTGAAGAGTAAATGATCATGTATAGGTAAGTCATGTTAAGAAAAGAGAAAGAGAGGACATCTCTTAATATCCATTAAGACATTCTGCAGGAAATTTTTGTGGAGAGAGGTGAGGAAAGACTTATTAGACAAAACTTTAAGAGTATAAACAATAAGACAAATTAAAGATAATTATTCAATGAAGGAATTATACCACTGGCAAAGTTAATACTGAGATGACAGAAGACATTTGTGATTCTGAAACTGACAAGATATTAAAAATTGGTATATACA
>NW_004443973.1:18063539-18064247 GCF_000243295.1 Trichechus manatus latirostris
TGTCTTTCTGCATTTTCATGCTTCAGTTTAGGATGGTTTCCATCTGCCTAAAGAACTTCCTTTAGTGTATATATTAGTGCAGTGATGAATTCTTCCAGTTTGTGTTGTCTGAAAAATATTTTTGTTTCCCAGTAATCTTTTTAACTGTTCACGAAGTATAATGTACTTGGAAAGAAAAATAAAAATGTCTAAAATAGACACTTCAATGAATTTTTCACAAACTGAACAAACCCACGTAACCAGCACTGAAAAAACAAGTCCCTCACTCTAGCAGGATATTTTCACTCTCTAACATTCTGGCTTGTCAGGAAAAGCAAAGACTACAAAATCAAGTGGCAGGTATAATTCGTAACAGGCTGAGTATACATCTGCCCTTCAGGATGTCACAATTTTAAAAATTCGAGAGAGAGATGTAATTCTAGTAAATTTATATAGATTTATGGACAGTAGTTAAATGATAACACAGATCAAGTGCATCTAACATACCTTGTCAGAGAAAGCTCCTTAGTACTGATGAGGTTTATGGGATAACTAGGAGATAGCAGCACCAGAGGGTTAGGGAGGAATGGGTGATAAGAACATTCCCCAAAACAGAAACAACATGAGCAAAGAGATGGGACACTGAAAGGAATGGATCATTCATTTTAACTGCACATACCATTAGACCTGAATTTCAATAATTGCAATTATTTGTCCTGAACAAGAGAG
>NW_004443973.1:18070249-18072298 GCF_000243295.1 Trichechus manatus latirostris
CTTCCCCTGGAGCTGACGCCCTGAATTTGGACATTTAGCCTACTTTGACTGTGAGGAAATAAACTCTTCATGAAAACCATCCACTTGTGGTATTTCTGTTATAGCAGCACTAGGTGACTAAGACATTGAGCCATGATTAATTGTATCTGTTAAAGCCAGAGTAGAGCAGTCTGTTACCATGCTCTGATTATATTATCAGGTCTTCAGATGTCAGTAAAATGAGTTCCTGAGCTAAATAGGCGTCCATCATACCTGTATGAGCTCCAGTTCTCGAAGAATCACAGAAACAAAAAGAGATCTCCTTATATTCTCAGTAACATCGTTAAGATTGTGTCTTAGTTATCTAGTACTGCTATAGCAGAAATACCACAAGTGGATGGCTTTAACAAAGAAATTTATTGTTTCTCAGTTTAGGAGGCTAGACATCAGAACTCAGAGTGCCGGTTCTAGGGGAAGGCTTTCTGTCTCTGTTGGCTCTGGAGGAAAATCGTTGCCTCTTCTGAGCTTCTACTTCTGGTCGATCTTCATGTGGCTTGGCACGTCTCTTCCCTCTCCCTGCTTCCTAACTTGCTTGTTTAATTTCTTTTATATCTCAAAAGAGACTGACTTAAAACACACCCTACACTAATCCTGTCTCATTAGCATAACAAAGACAACCATTCTCAAATGGAATTATAACCATAGGCATACCAAAACTCATAGTGACCCTATAGGACAGAGTAGAATTGCCCCATAGGGTTTTCAAGGAGGGGCTGGTGGATTCAAACTACTGACTTTTTGGTTAGTAGCCAAATGTTTAACCACTCTGCCACCAGGGCTCCACTACAGGCATAGAGGTTAGGAATTACAACACGTGTTTTTGGGGGACACAATTCAATCCATAGCAGACTGGTATAAATTAAGCCATAATTTAACAATTTAGAAATTATTTAGTATGTTTAACACTATCAAGTTAGTTAAACTCTCCTTATTCTAAGAGGAAACACACACAGAATCTCTCAGAGATGTACTTTTTAGTCTACTGAGTCATAGTGATTCTCAAGTATAATTAGGACTCAGACATTGTGACTTCACTCTAGCTCAATGTTTGTAAAGCTCTTCCCTGACCCAAGAGAGCACATTTATAGAAAATTATGCTCCCAAGCATAATGACTTTAAAAAAAATTGGTTAACGTTTCTAACGAAATCCCTTATTGATCAAAGCAATACATTTTCTACTGTGTGAAATGTAATTTTCATATATTATATATAGCCTGCTTTAATTAAAAGTTGCTTAAGTTTGTAGGTCTATTATCATTTAGATACTTTATAGATAGTATAGATAATAGCAGTGTGTTTACATAATAAGCTCAAATTACTGAGACTTTGTTAATTTTAAATAATATTAATGTAATTCTCTGTGTTTTTTTAAATAAACTTTTTTATTTTAGAATAGTTTTAGATTTACAGAAAATTGTGAATTCAGAATTCCCATATACCCCACACCGTTTTACATATTATTAACATCTTACATTAGTATTGTACATTTGTAACAATTAATGAAGCCATATTGGTACACTATCATTAACTAAAGCCCATACTTTATTCAGATTTCCTTAGTTTTTACATAATGTCCTTTGTCTGTTCCAGAGTCCCTTCCAGGATAACGTATTACATTTACCGTCATGTCTCTGTAGGCTCCTCTTGGTTGTGGCAGTTTCTTAGACTCTCCTTGTTTTTGAGGACCTTGACAATTTTATAGAAAAATGAGAACTGGTCAGGTGTTTTATAGAATGTCCCTGAAGTGGGATTTGTCTGAAGTTTTTCCCATGGTTAGACTGAAGTTATGAGTGTTTGAGAGGAAGCCCATACAAGTCAAGTACCACTGTCATCACATCATAATCAAGGGTACACATTATCAACATGACTTATCACTGCTGATTTAACTGTGATTTATTTTTTAATTTTTTTTTTAACGCTCATGTATAGATTCCCTGGTACTTTGAGAATGCTTTGCAAAAGAATGACACCCCAGCCAAGGTTTTACCAGTGGGAAAAATAGCACTATCT
>NW_004443973.1:18072897-18074258 GCF_000243295.1 Trichechus manatus latirostris
AAAATATTCTATCGATGTTTTTACTTTGACAATCATGTCTTTAATTACCAAGAATTTTTGTTCATTTTGTTATTGCCCCCTTTTTTTATGGCAGCCTTGTTTTTTTTTTTTTAATGGTTGTTTGCTGCTTTTTTTTTTCTTCTAGAGTTAAGGATTTGGTCTGTTCCATCTTAACTCTTCAATTTTACATTTGGTGGTTGTTGATTACCAATGAATCCTTGATTATCCATTAATATTTATAAATGAAAGACTAGATTGCTGTTGGTCAGGGTTGCTTCTGTCTTTATGTAGGTTTGTTTCCCGAACAAACCCTCCCTTGAAAGGGAAGGCTGACTGCAAGCTCTGTGTGGTGTCTAGTGTGTTGATAGGCAGGCTAGATTTTAGGATGTATGGGAAAGAATTAGGCAGGAAGTATCCACTTTTCCCTTATCTCCATTCTGTTTCTACCTGAAATGGATATGGTTTTATTTCAAAGTACCACCACCACCACACCAGGTTTCCTACCTTAATTCATTTACAGATTATTTCTTAGGTTTTAGCCTGGAGATAAATCCCACCACTTCATATTTGAATATAGAGGTGGGAGTGGGCACGTGTGACCTGAAAGTGGTTGAAAAGACAATCCTTGGGCTAATGAACTTATTTTCTGCCCTACTTCCCACATGTGCTCTCTAAATGTGCCATTTCTGTGACTCCTCTGCTGGGAAGAAATGCTTCTTTCTCTGTTCAGACCTTCTCAGATGAGTCTTCTAGGCTGTGGCCTCTACTCTGATCTCCTCACAAGGGTAATCCCATCTGCTCTCTGTTCTCCAGGTATTTATGGAAACTCGTTAGTTTCTTCCACCAGTTTTCAGTAATGTCATGAAACTAATTTCCTACTTTATCATCTTTGTTGTTAATACAGTGGGAATTTTGGAAACCAGGGAGTGATAAATGTGCAGGATAAGACCATTGTTATGAAGTAGTCTAACATTGCTTTGACTAGAAAAATACATGAAAAAAAAGATACATAGAGAAATATGAAATCAGAAAACCTATTGCCGTTGAGTTGATTCCAACTCATAGCAACCCTACAGACAGAGTAGAACTGCCCCATAGGGTTTCCAAGGAGTGGCTAGTGGATTTGAACTGCTGACCTTTTGTTAGCAACCGGGCTCTTAATCACTGCACCACCAGCACTTCAGATAGAAATATAGATGATAAAAATAGTTCCGAGTATATATTTTCATTTCTACATTAACTGTAGGAATGCTAGATACAAGAGTAACACACTAACTTTTTTATTTTCAATAGTTGTCTTAAGTATCCTCTAATATAAGATTAATAGTGGGTAGGCAAAGTAATCATGAGAACACAAAAGT
>NW_004443973.1:18079988-18081245 GCF_000243295.1 Trichechus manatus latirostris
GAAAGGTGGGGGATGTGGTGAGAGGTAAGGAAGAAATCAAAAGAAGCAGGAAAAAAAGCAACACCAGCAGCCAACAAATGGCACTCAGAGAGCCAGCTAGTGCGGGCTGGTGGAATCCAAGCAACCGGTGCTTCCTGGACAAGAAACTGTGTCCGCGGGAAGCAGAGGAGGCCGAGTGTGGGTGAAGAAGGGTAGGGGGTAGGAAAGCATACATCACAAATTACCGGAGCTCTGCAGCCCGTCAGGAAGAAGCAAAGATGGCGCACGGAGCCAGGTATTTGAGCGAAAGGAGGGGGAGGTAGTGTGAGGTAAGGAAGAAATCAAAGAAGTGGAAAAAAGCAACACCAGCAGCCAGCAAATGGCACTCAGACAGCTGGCTCATTCGGGTGGGTGGAATCCAAGCAACTGGTGCTTCCCGAACAAGAGATTGTGGCTGCGGGAAGCAGAGAAGGCTGAGTGGGGGTGAAGAAGGGTGGGGGGTGGGAAAGCGTATATCGCAAATTACCAGTTGTTTTGTCTCCCACTGGAAGCTCCATGAAGCTGCTTTCTCGTACCCCGTGTTTGCTGGTCTCCGATAGGAGTCCAAGATGGTGGATCCGCACTGTGTTAGCTGATAGGGGACCTCTGCATGAATCTCTCCTCACTCTCCATTCTGTGTCAGTTTTCTCACTCCATTTGATGCTTGGCCGAGTTCTTTATCTCTTCATTTGATGTTTTAGGGTTTCAGGATTGTTGTTTTCTCTGTTCGGCTTAGTTTCTCGGATCTTTGCTGTGGAGGGACGGCATGGTGCTCCTGCCTAGAGCACCATTTTGCCAGAAATCCTCTAAACAGATTCTTAATGTCTTCTTTCAATCTAGCCTGGTCAGGAAAATACCTCCCATGTATCATGTATTATTAACATAGATCACCACTGGCCCACTGTTTGCATAAATTTTAGTCATTCAGGAGCTGTGTGTTGCATGTGTGTGTGAGCAGGAGACTGAGAGGAAGAAAAGGAAGGAGAGAAGAGATACAAGAATGGGAAGAGTGGAAGTGGTGGTTGGACATCTGAATTAATGATATCTGTTTACCTGAATTTCTGTCAAAGAACTCTTGAAAGAGGCGACATCATTCAATTGAATGTAGGATGTACAAAAGTACCAGTTGTTCAGCCATTTGTTCTCCTAGAGACCAGATACATATATATGCTGAAAGTCTATTGAAAGTCTTATCTTTATGATTTCCAAAAATATTGAACAATTCCCTAGGTAAAAGAG
>NW_004443973.1:18082728-18083720 GCF_000243295.1 Trichechus manatus latirostris
AAGATCCGGAAAAAATAAGAAATTAAAAAATGGCTAAAATGGCAAAAAAAAATCATCTCAATTTTAGTTTCTATCAAAATATACACCTCTTCTTATGGTCGCTGAATTTATAAAAATAATGGGGTAAATAATGTTACTAAAATAGTTAAAAGCTGAGAACAAACCTAGCAAACACATAGTCAACTAACTATCCAAATTCTGTTTACAAAGCATAATGTCAGCTGCTTGTGGACAGCAGAATTGACTGACCTGTTTTTCTTTGTTTGTAATAGATGAGTTTATAATTATTAATCCATAAGTAGAGGTTTGTTCCTATTTCCAAACATGCCATTGCTTACTTTCAACTTGTTCTCTCTCATGAACCTTTGCTATCGTAGGAGGCTTTTAGTTTTCCATCTCTGCAAACAAACAGAGAGACTGGTAAAAGGATCCAGGAATTTATATCAGAAATGCTTAAAACTTTGTACTTCAACTAGAGGATCTCCCCAATTTCCATTCCCTATGTTACTCTCTTTTCTGACATGCCTTTATCTCTGGTGTTCGTACATGAGAGCAGAAAAGTATGTCAATTATTTATGCTAAGTGCGTTCTCCTTTACTACTGTGAAGCCAAGTTTGTCTTTACTATACAGTTTTGTCTGAAATGTGTGCCTGGTTAGAATTTAATTCCTTAAAGACATACTTACTCTCATAGTTCTAAGTATCTAACATTGTAACATGCTTTATTAAATATTTGATAAACAACATGTAAAATGAAGATACAGAGAGGTGAGGCCAAGATGGCGGAGTAGTCAGACACTTCTGGTGGACCCTCTTACAACAAAGACCTGAAAAAACAAGTGACTCAATTATATATGGCAATCTGGGAGCCCTGAACATCAAAGGCAGAGTTCAGGAACCAGACTGAATGGCAGGGGGAGGGAGAGACGATTTGGAAGCAGTGAGGAGTCACCAGACCTGACCCAGCGAGAGCTTGAGCCCTTCAGGCCTGAT
>NW_004443973.1:18090596-18091575 GCF_000243295.1 Trichechus manatus latirostris
TGGGAAGGCAGAGAGGGTTAGGAGCTGGTTGAATGAACATGGGGAATCGGGTGGAAAGGAGGAGTGTGCTGTCACAGTATGGGGAGAGCAATTAGAGTCACATAACAATGTATGTATAAATTTTTGTATGGGAAAAAAATAAAATGAAGATACATTAGCAGATTAAAAAAGAAATGTGATGATATATGCCATGGCAAGAGCAGACTCAATTATGTAATAAACCTTAAAAACTGCGTTTTTCATAAAAGCTTAGTTAGCTTCATATATCTTAAAACATTCATTACATTGCAAGATGATTACTTTTTGTTATTTGTAAGCTGGTTTACCACCTCTCTTCAGAGCACATAGATTTCTGGTATTGGGTTATAGTCATAATATGTCCAAGTATCTGAAGAGAAAAGTGAACCATTTTGTTCTAAACATAATTGAAGTTTATTTTGATTGATGTTGTTGTTGTTGTTAGGTGCTGTCGAGTTGGTTCTGACTCATAGTGACCCTATGTACAACAGAACAAAACACTGTCTGGTCCTGGACCATCCTCACAATCGTTGTTATACTTGAGACCATTGTTGCAGCCTCTGTGTCAGTTCATCTTATTGAGGGTCTTCCTCTTTTTTGCTCATCCTCTACTTTACCAAGCACGATGTCCTTCCCCAGGGACTGGTCCCTCCTAATAACATGTCCAAAGTATGTGAGATGAAGTCTTGCCATCCTTCCCTCTGAGGAATATTCTGGTTGTACTTCTTCCATGACAGATTTGTTCGTTCTTCTGACAGTCCATGGTATATTCAATATTCTTCACCAACACCATAGTTCAAAGACATCAGTTCTTCTTTATTCTTCCTTATTCATTGTCCAGCTTTCACGTGCATGTGAGGTGATTGAAAACACAATGTCTTGGGTCAGTTGCACCTTAGTCCTCAAAGTGACATCCTTGCTTTTTAAAACTTTAAAAGGGCTTTTGCAGCAGATTTGCCCA
>NW_004443973.1:18093225-18094271 GCF_000243295.1 Trichechus manatus latirostris
GTACTTTGGCTTTCGTGGACTTGTTCTAATTTTCTTCAGTTTCAACTTGAATTTGCATATGAGCAATTGATGATCTGTTCCACAGTCGGCCCCTGGCCTTGTTCTGACTAATGATATTGAGCTTTTCTATCATCTGCTTCCACAGACGTAGTTGATTTGATTCCTGCATATTCCATCTGGTGAGGTCCACTTGCACAGTGGAAGAAGGATTGGTAGTTGGAAAATATGGCGTTGCAATAGAAACAACGCCGGTGATCGTATGATAGAATTTTGCAAGACCAACGACTTCTTCATTGCAAATACCTTTTTTCAACAACATACACATGGATGTCACCAGATGGAATACACAGGAATCAAATTGACTACATCTGTGGAAAGAGACAATGGAAAAGCTTAATATCATCAGTTAGAACAAGGCCAGGGGCTGACTGCTGAATAGACCATCAATTGCTCATATGCAAGTTCAAGTTGATTGATGTGGGAATAGGAAAAACCTGGAAAAGAATAAGTCAACCCCCCGCTCCACCGTAGGCATCCGTATAAACCCTGTTCTCACTACTATGACAAGTGACAAGCTGGTGAAAAGGTTGACTTCCCAAAGTGGTAAGGACTGGTTATTGATCTAGGATCAATGAGTGGATAGCAATGCGTTTGACTATATAGGGAATGAAGAAGAGGAGAAAGTTGCTAACGACAGAGAGAAGTTAGGAGTCAGTCTAGGAAAGAATAAACTTTCAGAACCTATGGAACATTCACATAGAAATGTTCAGTGCACAGTCATAAAAACACCTGTTCACAGACACTTTGCGTGTATAATTATCCAGGTGCTAAAGACACAAAGAAGAATAATACAGTCTCTGATCTAAAACTCTGTCCTGAAGAGTCTTTATGCTTCATGTAATTCTTTGTGTCCTGTGTTAAGAGTATTACTAAAATATTTCCATATACTAATAAATTAAAGCAACCCATTATATAGGTGTAGACACTGACAATGTTGATAAATGAGAGTTGACACAGAAAGATAAGATAAATACCTATAAATGATT
>NW_004443973.1:18096680-18097655 GCF_000243295.1 Trichechus manatus latirostris
TTTGTTTTTATCTAGGCCTCCTATGTAAGGAGCTAAAGGGGAAATAAAATATACAGGATGAAAAGATGGCGATGTTGCCTCCCCCAGGACCACAGAGCTTTGTCCACTTCACAAAGCAGTCTCTTGCCCTCATTGAACAACGCATTGCTGAAGGAAAAACAAAGGAGCCCAAAGAAGAAAAGAAGGATGATGAGGAAGAAGGCCCAAAGCCAAGCAGTGACTTGGAAGCTGGCAAACCACTGCCTTTCATCTATGGAGACATTCCTCCCGGCATGGTGTCGGAGCCCCTGGAGGACCTGGACCCATACTATGCAGACAAAAAAGTGAGTTTTTATTATGACTTCAGTGGTGGGGTTTCTGTTTGTTTCTTTCTGTAAAGCACGATATTTTCAACTGAGACTAAGTAGTGTTTAGTGAGTGACCACATCATGACAGTAACATTAAATTAAATTAACATGTTGAATATTCAGAATATACACTTCAAGTTTTTTATCAAATTGGTTCTGACACCCACATACTACTTTTAAATTCTTTAGTCTTTTTAGAGTATTAAATATAATGTTCTTCCTTTTTGGACATGACATAAAAGCATATTGGTAGAAACAAAATAATTGTCAATTTGCCGGGGATATGTCCAGAATGCATTTGCATGAAGGTAACAGCTGAACCCATGGGGATATTAAAACTACTCAACAAACAGAGTCTGGCGTGGCACCTCATTCAAGCTACTAGAGAGAAAGAGCAGTTTGAGATGGTCAGGGAGACCAAATATGAATCAAAAAAATTTCCATTGTTCCAAAACAGAAGAGACTATCTCATAATTACCCAGAAAGTTGAGGATAAAGATAGGCTATTGGAATGAAAAGGGATGATGATGCTGGTAACTTTTTGCAGGCAGTTGGTGGAAATCAAAGCAAGATAGTGGCAGATACCAAACAAAACGAGGAGTAAATGGGTGGCAATACATGCTGAGAA
>NW_004443973.1:18098948-18106877 GCF_000243295.1 Trichechus manatus latirostris
TGCCACTTAGAGATGAAAGGAATCTTTCTAAAATAATCCCCAGATCAGAGATAAAAACTAATACTGGCTTAAAATGACTTGGCAGGTAGGAAGAAAATATTTTCATTTGGATGGAAAATAACATTTTTTTTTTAAATTGTTAAAAGGATATTTAACTAATGGTATAATTTTAGCCATATGTACCACATCAGTATACATGGGTAGAAATAGGTCAAACAAAGTATTCTATTTTTCAGTTTTCCTTATTCTTAACATGTGTTTATTATTTGTTTTGGATTGGAAATTTAGATTATCAATTTTTTCTACCTTTTCCTATCTCTTCAAACATTCTTGATAAAAGCAGTTGTGACTTCCACTTGTAAGTTCAGGGTTGACTTGTCTTTGGACTGATGCCTTGAGGCTTCTCGTTATTCATGCTAATTGACAAAAAGTTTATTTCAGTTGTATTGTAGTCATTATTTGGATTAAAAATCTAAATGACCTCTAATTTGACCTGGGTTCAGTTTTTGTTTATTTTTTAGTGTAATTTCTAATTTTTATTAAAGTAAAGAAGACTTAATAAAGTCAGGATAGAATTTATGGCTTTGCTTTTATGTGTGATGAATATATAAGTACTTTTTAAATATTGTTATTCAGTACGTCTTTCGTAAGTGAAAGTTTGTATCTTTAAGAAATAAGTAAATTACCAATCATCTTCTACTGTGGGTATTTCAAGAACAGGTGTACTGTTTTATTAATCTTCATCACCTTTGTGACTTATAGGTTGTCTATAATATCAGCAAGCTGATCCCACTATTTACTAAGAATCCACAAAGTACCAGAAACTTAAAAGCTTCACAGACCGTATATGCTGGCTATAAGACTAGTAAATTGTGGAGCTAGAATTCGGAATCAGCTCTGCCCAGCCCCAAAGCCTATGCTATTTAAGCATCATCATTTTCTAAGTTTATGTTCAATAAATTCTTAAGTAAATGAATAAAATAAACATAATTCATTCGGATTTTGAGATCTATGCATTTGGTATTTAAAAAAAACAAAAACCTTGCTGTCACGTCGATTCTGACTCATAGCGACCCTATAGGACAGAGTAGAACTGCCCCATATGGTTTCCAAGGAGCAGCTGGCAGATTTGAAATGCCAGCCTTTTGGTTAGCAGCCGATCTCTTAACCACTGCACCACCCGGGCTCATTTGGTATAAGGATGCCAAAATTTACTAGACTCATATACAAATACCAGAAATTCCTAAAAAAATAAAAATAAAAAAGTTTATAGTATAAATTAAAATTGCTAATTTAAATTAAAAAAAATCAAACTAATTTTTTAAATAATGTAAGTACAAGATAACTTGATCTTGCCAAGGCTAAGTAGTAATGTGATTTTCATGTTAGCTCGGGTGACATCTAGCTCAAGAAGTCTCTCTGAAAATCCTGACTGAGATGTGACGCTCCTCCCCTTTTCACTCGCATACTCCTCCATTTATATTTCCTGTCGCATCCAGACTTATAGGAGAATTATTGTGTTCCTATCATCGCTTTTCCAGTAAGTTCCTCCAATGTAAAACTCATGCCTTATTTATATTCAGACTCTCTTCTCATGTCATAGTTGCTTTCTACATAACTGTAGAAAAATGGACGGATGAATAAACAAGTACAGGAAGCAAAGAAAAAAATAGCTGAACTCAAACGCTAAGCATTAATTTTAAACTAATTTTCAACATGCAAGTGGATTTTATACTATATTATGTTTAGACGTATCTGTAATGAGAGGGACTAGGAAAATAAAAGGGGATCTGGAAATCATAGATTCTGGTTCATTTTGTTTTTTTTTTTTTTTTTGAGTCAGATGCTCAAATGTATCTCCCTAGATGGGTAAAAAATGTTTATTGTCAGCAGCCCACTCATAAACTTATATAAAACTCAGGTTAAACAAACAAAAAAGACTAAATCAGTGTCTTCTAGATAGATAAATCATGCAATTTACCTTCAAACTGCAGAAAAATAGGACAGAGATTTGAAATTGACCCTTCTGGTCAGAAGCCAAGCCAGTGCCTTAAGTTGTTTTAGGCTTTTGTTGTTCATTAGTTTGGATTTTTTAAATTTTTCTTAACTAAATACTAATGCCATGGACCCTGCCACTCATTATGCAATTATTATGATCACATGTTTTAAGAATGTTTGGTTCCGTTAGCAATATTTTATTATTCCCAAGTTAATTAAATTTAAAAAAAAAAACCTAGTATTTTTTTTTAAGTAGCAAGTCCCTTAATTTGTGTTATTCTAATTTAGTTATTATTAGTATTACATCTAAAAATAGGAAAATTGAACTGGATGATTATAAGGGTTCTTGCAAATCTGATATTCCCTAAATTTATGAAAACATGTTTTCTAAAGAACTCGTATTTTGGAATATTTGCTAGTAAGCATAACAACTGCCAGCAAGTATTAAAATGACCAAGGTTTATGGTAACAATCAGGATAACTAGTTTCTATTTGCTGTGCAAAAAATTCAGTGTATGGAAGAGAAGGAAGTTATACTTTAAGCTAATTTCAGTGGCTACAAGATATTGTTGCTGATTTGGGATTTGAAGGAATATGAAAAAGGAAAACACTGTATTTTGGGAGTTCTAAGCAATACAAGCTCATAAATAGCTCAGTTTACTGAAAAGAAATGTACTTGGAGTTCATGGGCCAAGGTCTTGTAGATAGCTGCATCAATGGCAATGGAATCAAGTTGCTTGAATCTTATGAAGTGTTTCTTTAGTACAGCACTGCCACATGGAGAGGGAAACTGCTGATATTGATATGCTAGACTGCAATGTTGAATTCTCAATTTTCACTGTTTACTTTTTCCTTCTGCAGACTTTCATAGTATTGAACAAAGGAAAAACAATCTTCCGTTTCAATGCCACACCTGCTTTGTACATTTTATCTCCTTTTAGTCCTCTAAGAAGAATATCTATTAAGATTTTAGTACACTCATATCCTTTTCAAAATGCTTACTTGTAGTGATACTTTAACATATTTTTTTTATGTTTCACTCAAATATGGACTCTAGCCCTTTTGCACCTGGAATGACTCTGGTTTTAGTTTATCAATTTCAAATATTGGTGTCAGCCTCTGAGAAGATTGGGAAAATAGCAATGTTCGCATTTTAGAATGCATTACCTCTATCTATTATTCCTGTGTTCAAAGAGACAAATAAAACCTTGTCCATAAGCTCATTTATTTTCTAAGAAAAAGTTGTTAGCATTTAAACAATTGTCATTATCAAATATTCTGAGTTCTTACCGTGGTCTCTTATATTCCTTGATTCTAAGCTACCTTATTCAGCATGCTTATCATGTGCACTATTCTGACGAACTGCATATTTATGACCCTGAGTAACCCTCCTGATTGGACCAAGAATGTAGAGTAAGTGGGTAAAAGTACATTTTAATATAGTTTTAGTATTATCATTTTCATCTTTTCCATTTCGTGCCAGGAAGTTATTACGTCTATAAAAATTGTGGTGTTTATCTTCCTTTGCTACATAGTTGCTTCTCCTTTCAGTTCTTGTTTTCTCCTCTATGGTATTAACCTACTAGCAGTAGGCTTGAAAATTAGATGCTACAGTCTTTTCTGGAGGAATGAACTTAGCAGATGCCCTGCCCTGTTCTTTGTTGTTGCTCTTAGGTGCCATAGGGTCAGTTCCGACCCATAGTGACCCTATATACAACAGATCAGAACATTGCCCAGTCCTAACAATCGTTATGCTTGAGCCCGTTATTGCAGCCATTGTGTCAGTCCATCTCAAGGGTCTTCCTCTTTTTCACTGACCCTCTACTATACCAAGCCTGATGTCCTTCTCCAGGAACTGATTCCTCCTGATAAGATGTCCAAAGTATGTGAGATGGAGTCTCGCCATCCTTGCTTCTAAGGAGCATTCTGGTTGTACTTCTTCCAAAACAAATTTGTTCTTAGAGATGTCACATTTTCTTATCCTTGGGTGTATTTCTGATAGGAGCAATGTGGGAGTTTTCTGGGAGATCTAAGACTTATGTTCTTAGTTATTTCAAATACATCTACTCACTGGGAGGGTTTTTGCTAGGTGAATTTTAAGACTTTCTGGGAAGACCTTTATTAGTTTATCCTAATAGTTAGGGTCTATATATTAGCAGCTATGCTCCAACAGCTGGGCCTTCCTTAAGTTAATCAGAAAAAATAAATTATAAAAATTCACATGGCTCTGGGATATTAGACTCTTTTCACACCTAATATTCCAATGGATTCTTGTGTCTAGGTACACTTTTACTGGAATATATACTTTTGAATCACTTGTAAAAATCCTTGCTAGAGGCTTCTGTGTAGGAGATTTCACCTTCCTTCGTGACCCGTGGAACTGGCTCGATTTTGTCGTCATTGTTTTTGCGTAAGTACTTTCAGTTTTTTGAAATTGCCATGAAAATCTCAGACAACACAGTCTTCCAGTAAGAACAAGCCTTAGAGATCTGACCTTTCCTGCATCTAATGGTTGCATTTAAAGGATATTGCAAGAGAACTAGTCATTGATAGACAAATATCAAATTTTTCAGAAAGGGTATTTCCCTCTCTACAGTTTATGATGTGATTAAAATTGATCATCTTCCTCCACTCTCAGAACTTGGATGGATAGTCTGTAAGGTGCCAGTTAGTTTCACACCTTCTCCAAGTTCTTATTTAAGTAAATAAATAAAAACTTTTAAGACGCTCAGAAAAGAATCTCTGGCCTTTAATTATAAGCGTTGCTGTTTTTAAGAACCTACACTACTCAAGAGCTAATGAACATATTAAAATATGAAAGTAAATCTTTTTACAAGCTTTTTTCCCAGCTTCCTCAACCTAACATTAATGCATTGTCTGTGCATTACAGATGCCTGACTAGTTAAAATTCGGTTTATTTTCAAGGGAAAAATACTACATTAAAATATAATTTTAAGTTTAATCATATTGCTACTCTTTCCCCAGATGTATTTGTCAGAAACATGTCTTAATTTTTTTTTAATCTGAAATCTGCTTGTATCTTTCCCTTTCATCATTTTGAATTGTAAAAGTAACGCATGCTCACTGGAACAGTTTATAGACAATAGGGGGTTCTTAAATAACATTGATAGTCTCTTATTGTTTCAGCCTTGCCCCACCTCCTTGTCCATCAGGTTCACTTCTTTCATGACCACATGTGACTGCTGCAGTTCCACCTGCCGCCTGCTGATAAGACAGCATTGTGCCAAAGACGGCTGCCTTTACTCATGCATCTCCTTTTTTACTGAAATATAATTCACATACTATCCCCTCCCCCTTCTAAAGTGTAAAACTCAGTGGTCCTTGGCGTATTCACAGAGTTGTGCCACCATTACCACTCTCTGATTTCAGAACATTTTCATCACCTCCAAAGAACCTTTGTACCTACTGGTAGTCACTTGCGTGCCTCTTGCCCCCCAGTCCCTGGAAACCACTTATATGCTTTTTGTCTCTACAGATTTGCCTCTTCTAGACGTTTCATATAAATGGAACCATGTAGTATGTGGCGTTAGGTGTCTGGCTTCTTTCTCTTAGCATAATGTTTTCAAGGTTTGCAGCTGATGCTTTATAGGAAGTTGAATGTCTACATTAATATAATGCAGAGGGCCTAATAATTGTAGTATTTAATTCTTTATTTAGACATTTAGGTGTGTACAACTTTAATAATATGATATTTGTGTTTTGTTTGCATCAAACGAGTCAAAGTAAACTAAATTAGTGATAAGAAAAGAGACTTGCAGAACTATATATTTAACAAAGGTGTTCCAAACATAAAAAATACATTGACTAAAGGCACAGGTAAGTATCTCAGGCACTATCTAAATTCTGAACAACTCTGATTTAATTCTACAGGTATTTAACAGAATTTGTAAGCCTAGGCAATGTTTCAGCTCTTCGAACTTTCAGAGTATTGAGAGCTTTGAAAACTATTTCTGTAATTCCAGGTAAGAAGTAATTGGTGTGAAGCGTTAGGCCACTCATAACTCCAACTGTTTTGGAGTTGTTCTTTGTTTGTGTGTGTGTGTTGTCACTGTGTTTGTATATAAACTTATTACAGATATGTGACAGAGTTTGTGGACCTGGGTAATGTCTCAGCATTGAGAACGTTCAGAGTTCTCCGAGCACTGAAAACAATTTCAGTCATTCCAGGTGAGAGCGAGGTTAAACACCAAGGCTGACTTTGATCTTTTGGAGGAAAGACAAGAAAAAATTTCTCTTATGCAATTTTAATTATATTTAATTTCTGATGTTTTTCAACATGGTTACTGAAAGTCACCCTGGATGTTTAATCAGTTGCATGGGTCTTGAGGATGAATATGGCCACTTGCCTCACATCTCAATTTGAAGTTTTCCTCCTGGATAAGGGTTCATTTTTCACTTCACTTATCCAGGAATGAAAATTTCAATTAGGTTTGATTACTTTTACTATAGTCAAGAAAAGAGATAATCAATATCAGCATGGGGTTATTGCATGACATATTGTTTTATAGTTTTCCTCAGCAAACCATTTCTTAATTGGAAACTAGTCCATTGTAAGTTGTCACTGTGTACTACAATTCAGCCTCTTATTTATTTTGGTGCCATTATAGAGATGGTTGTTTTGACAAGCATTTATTGAATTAGAACTTCTAAAAATTATTTCTTACAAGTGAGTGTATATATGGCTTGAGCAACCCAATTATTTATTTTGAAAACCTGAATACAAGTAGTCTCCAACTTAAGATGTATTCCAGTTGTGACGAACTGCACTTACGGTCATCTGTTTATTTATTTACTTAGCACTTAATCATTAGTAACATGTACTACATACAATGTTGCAGCGTGTAATTTATCTATAAGTTTGTATGTAATGTTTCCAACCCTCCAAAACAAATAAAGATCAGATTTATAAAGATATTGATAATAAAAGGCAATAATAATGAAAACTAAAAAAACCTGTGGTATTCAACTTACGTCAGAACCGACTTACGACGGAGTCGTCAGAACGGAATCCCGTCGTATGTTGGGGACTACCTGTACTCTTTAGGAATATTTACTAGTTTTAATTATTCACTGTAATCTATAGAAACAAAGTGTGTATAAAATGGCAAATCCACCCTTTTGAGCTAGAAGGCTTTCTTTTTTTTCTCTTTTTTTTATATTAGTTTACTTAAGGTCACATTTGATCTAATGCATGCATTTCTAGGACAGCTTGTTTTTGTTTTTATTTCTCATTCACAGGCTTTATTTCATTATGAACGCCTTTTCTCCTCCTATTTCCAGGCTTGAAGACCATTGTAGGGGCGCTGATCCAGTCAGTGAAGAAGCTCTCAGATGTCATGATCTTGACTGTGTTCTGTCTGAGTGTGTTTGCTCTAATTGGGCTCCAGCTGTTCATGGGCAACCTAAGGAATAAATGTTTTCGAAGTCCATCAGAAAATAATGAAACATTCGAAAGCATACTGAAAACCTTGGAGACTGAAGAAGACTATAGAAGTAAGAATGTCCCTGCGATTGTTAATAGGTTAAAGTAAAGCTAAAAGCATTGCTGTCTTTTAACAGTGACATGTTGGTTTCATTTTAATTATTTCAAAATTATTCAAATATAGGAACTTGCTACAATATGATTCTCTCTGGTTCTAAGCTTTCTGGCAATTCCAGTAATGGGAACGTAGGATCATTCCATAATTCCCAATTTCTATAAAAAAGAACCAGTTTACTGTAGAGAAGTATGTATGACTGTGAATTAATAATATTATTAATTAGTACATCCAATCATATACATATTAATATTACATATTAGTATTGCATTTTATATACTATTGTTATATTTTGGAGCCTTGGTGGCACAATGTTTAAGCACTTGCCTGCTAACCCAAAGGTCGGTGGTTCGACCTCACCAGTGGCTCCACA
>NW_004443973.1:18108945-18115884 GCF_000243295.1 Trichechus manatus latirostris
AGAGAAGGCCTTCCCCTGGAACTGATGCCCTTAATTTGGACTTGCAGCCTATTAGACTGTGAGAGAATAGATTTCTCTTTGTTGAAGCCATCCACTTGTGGTGTTTCCGTTGTGGCAGCACTAGATAACTAAGACATACTTTTAGAGAGCAGATGTTTGAGTCAAGTGTGAAATTTGATTTCCTACCTGTTTTCTGTCTCTTAGAGGCCATGTCTTACTGTTAACATTCATTCAGACATTCATTTATCAGCAAATGTTTATTAACTGTCTTCTTTGTGCTAGGCATTGTGTAAGTTTCTGAAGCTGTAGCAATGAACATGATAGCCAAAGCCCTTGCTTTCACAGAACTCATCTTTTAGTGGGAATGAAAGATTAAAAGGGTTAATAGACAAAAGAATAAATATTGCATGTTATAATAAATACCATGAAAAGAAAATTAATCTCAGGGCTGAGATACCAACTAAATGAGAAGACCTCTCTGAGGAGGTGGCCTTTAAACTGAGATCTAAAGGATAATAAGGAGACATGAAAAGGTGTAAGTATGCGTGTAATTGTATGTACTAGAGGGAGAGTGCTGCTTCAGTTATAGGAAATAGCAAATAAAAATGCCCTGAAACAAGAAAGGGTATTATCTGTTTAAAGAATGGGAAAATAGCAATGTGATCAGCCTTTAGAAAGAGGGGAGAATGGTAACAGAGAAAATAAGAGAAAAAAGCACAAGTCATATCATGCAGGATGTTTTAGCCCATGGCAAGGAGCTTGGATTTGATTTTAAATACAGTGATTTTAATCTTCGTGTCTTCTCTGTGGAAAACTGACTGAGCAAGGGTGGAGGGTAGGTTAGAATAAGGGATACCAGCTCGGATGATGTTACTATCATACAGACAAGGGAAGACGGTGGCTTAGTCTAGATAGTGGCAGGGAGATGAAGACAAAAGGGTGAGTTTAAGATATAACCTATAAAATTTACTGATGAATTAGAGAAAGGAAGAGGGCTTGAGAATGACTTCTAGATTTCTGGCTGGAATAACTGAATGGGTAGTGATAGGAAATGAGAGAAATGTAAACAGGTTTGTAGAGGAAAGTCACCATTAACTAGTTGAAATTGAGATGTTTCTGAGCCATCCAAGTGGAGATATAAAGAAGACAATAGGAAATTCAAGTGTAGCGCTGAGAGGAACTGCCTGGTTTGGAGATATTAGAAGAGATTAGCAAAAATAAAGGATATAGACAAACACATCCTTCTGAGCAGCCTTGATGTTTTGAAGTCACGTAGAAGGTGGACAAACCACTGTTTAAAGTAAATTTAGTACTTAGAAGAAGCACAATTCCACAACCCTGATGTTTAGAAGTCAGGTAGAGAGAACTCAGAAAAGGACACAGAGAAGGAGCAGAAAAGTCAGAATCAAACAAAGATACAAATACTGAAGCCAAGAGAAGAAACTATGTTGAGAAAAGAGGATGGTTTGTATAGAACGATGCTGTGAGATTAAGGACCAAGGATGATGAAGATGGAGAAATATACGTTAGCCTAGACAACATGGATGTCATCAGAGTCTTTCATGAGAAAGTTTTGGTGAGTGGTAGAGAGATAAGGCTAAACTAAGGTAGTTAATGGGGTAAGCAGTAAAATATGAATTAATCATTCAGAAGAGAGAGAGGGAGACGTTAAGCTCTTGAGAAAGTGAAAGAGCAAAGGGGACAGACATCATCTCAGTTGAAGTAGAAGGGAAGATGGAGGAAGTATGCTGCAGAACCATGAGCAGATGATTAAGTTCAAACCCAGTGGTGTTTATTTCCTCAGAAAAGTATGAGATGTGATCATTGGCTCAAAGTGAGAATGAGGAAAGAGAAATTCTGCAGGAGATTTGAGGAGTGAGAATGTACCGTATGGTCATGTTAGAGAATGGAAATGGCATCTTTTTTGAGTGTCAATTTTATATTGGAGATCATTTATTTAAAATATAATCATTCACTTGGTTGTGAGAGTTTCTCCACTGACATTCAGCAGCTTGTGGCTGCTAGGTTATGGTAAGGGTCAAGTTCTGTCAGATTACTGTGTTAGACCAAGAGAGATGAGTGGAAGTTGAGGAAGCTTTTAAGGGAGTGATGATAATGAGTGCCCATGGATTCTAAGCTGGAGAAAGAAAGAAATGAACCCAAGAGTCCAAGGGTTGATGAATAATGAGAAAGTGGTAAGGTAAATGAATTGGCATTCTTGAATAGATCAAAGAATTATAAGGTTGGAGGCAAACAACTTAGAAAGTCTGAAAAGATTCTAGAAGTGTTTTCTGGTGTCTGTATCAATGCCTCTTCGGAGGTGCTTTTTTTAAAAAATGCATTATCAAATAAGTGAACTCACTATCTAGCCTCCTGTGTAATAACATACAATTTATAGATTTATCTTGGTGCTACTCACTGTCTACTTTAATGCTCATCAAACTTCCTTCTCACAGCTACAGAAGAAGGAGTTCATGTACACAGCTTGTAGTTAAATTTCCAATAACTATTGTGTATTGGGAAACCCTGGTGGTGTAGTGGTTAAATGCTATGGCTGCTAACTAAAAGGTCAGCAGTTTGAATCCACCAGGCGCTCCTTGGAAACTCTAAGGGGCAGTTCTACTCTGTCCTGTAGGGTCACTATGAGTCGGAATTGACTTGACAGCAACAGGTTTGGTTTGGTTTTTTTTTTGGTTATTGTGCATTGATTTAGTGTGGTTCTATTAGGATAAAATAGGATATTCTCTTGCTCCTATTTTCTTGATCTTTGACATTTAACAGAGGGAATTCTTGGAAAAACTACAATCCCAGACGACACTGCTACAACGGGTTTTCCTGTCTCCATCTTCATCTGCAGCTCTTTAGTTTTGGGGACTGCACCTCTCAGAATGCAATGTGTCACTTGAAGTCACTATCTCCCTTCCCCATTCTCTGCACTTATTTTCTCAGAGTTGAATTATTCACTCTGGTTGGAGACTATACCCTCGACCTCAGAAAGCACAAGCCGTACAATAAGTAGTTTACACACTGTCTTCTGAGACAGAACAGATAGTGTAATAGAATGTTTAGGCCACCAATTGTGTTTCACCTTTCTGTTATTGGCCTTGAAATTAATGGAAAATCCCCCAGAATCTGCACTAGATTGAATACCAGGTCCAGATTTTCATTGTATGAGTTTTTGTCATTTTCTGTTTCTCCTTTTTTACATATGTATTTTAGTGAAAAGTTAGGACTTATTCCATAACTACTTACAAACTTTGCTGTTGTATTACATTACATTAAAAAAATAATAGCTTCATTGAAAAATAATTCACAAACCATAAAATTTATGTTTTTAAATGGTATAATTCAGTGGCTTTTAGTATATTCACAGTTTGCAACCATCACACTATCTAGTTTTAGAATATTTTCATCTCTCCAAGAAGAAACTATGCCCATTAGCAGTAACTCTCTATTCCCTCCTCCACCTAGCCCCTCTAAACCACTAATCTGCTTTTTGTCTCTATGGATTTCCCTGATCTGGATTTTTCGTATAAATAGAATAATACAGTATGTGGCTTTTTGTGTATGGCTTCTTTTATTTAGCTTAATGCTTTTAAGATTCCTCCAGGTTGTAGTAAGGTATCAGTACTTCATTTTTTTATTATCAAATAATATTCCGTTGTATGGATATACCACCTTTTGTTTATCCATTCCTCAGTTGATGGACATTTGGGTTGTTTCCACTTCTTCACTATTATAGATAATCCTGCTGTGAACATGCAAGTACAAATTTTTGTATGGACTTATGTTTTCATTTATATTTGTGTTACATTTTTTCCTTTTCTTTACATGTTAATCTTAAATTCTCTTGAGGCCAATTATCCTAATAATTTAATGTCAACTTGTTAAGGAATTGTAAAGTGTTCGACAAGACCAGAGCAAGCTATTCTCGTTGCTTTACCTTTCATCATTCTTGTACTGAACTAAATATGTTAGCCTGCATAATGCCCATACAGGTAGCCCTGGAGCCCATTCTTACAAATCAGCTCCTCAGTGATTGGTAAACATAAATCAGTGGTACTTTAAATACGATTCTAAAGTAATCTCTCCATAATAAAATATCTTGGATGTTTATGTCTGCAAAATTGAATCTTATCCTTCCCCAGCCCCACTTTGCTATGCCTACCTTCCCTGAAGTGCAGGATTTCTTTCTTTTTTTTTTTTTTTAAGCTGTTATTCACATACACTCTTTCCTAAATTTTCACCTCAAACTAAGAGGCTTTATTTTTGTGCCTTCCAAGTAAGAGAAAATGATAATATATAAGTAAATCAGTCAATAAACCTTATCTGAAATTATATAATAGTTTAATAATAATGCCTGCTGGTCTTTGAGCAGCTAATTTAGAATAGAATGTGTGAATCATTGTGTTAAGTGCTTTGCATACAGTATCCTGTGTGTACTCTTCAACAGTCCTGCAAAGTAAGTATTCATATCCTCATTTTACAGATGAGATAGCTAAGGCTTAAAGTGGTTAGATAATTCACTACATAAGAAGGAGTAGATTCAAATCCAAGTATATCTGACATCAGAGTCTTTCTTCCACTATTATCCCCAAAGCCTTCCATAATTACATCTTTAGTGCTTTGATTTGAACCAAATAGGATGTTGGGCCCTTAATAAAAAGAATGGATATTTGGGAAGGTCCACAAAAGCTTTTTTAGTCTCTTACACATTTACTTCGAGATGCTGGATCAGCTCCCTGTCTTGAAAATAAGCTTTTCTAATCAATGTAGAAGAGATTATAAGACCCTTTACAGATGAAAATGGTCAGAAAGAGGAAAATATACATTTATTTCACAGTCATATCCTCAACACCCAGAACATATCCAAAAACCCATTGCCACTGAGTTGATTCCAACTCATAGTGACCCTATAGGACACAGTAGAACTGCCCCATACGTCTTCCAAGGAATGCCTGGTGGATTTGAACTGCTGACCTTTCGGTTAGCAGCCATAGCTCTTAACCACTACTCCACCCGGGTTTCCACCCAGAACATAGTAGGTTCTAAATAAATGTATTGGTAAATGAACAATGAGAGAATTTCAGAAAAATTTTTGCTTATTTTATTCTACTGACTTTGCTGAATTCTCGTCTTCTGGACTGCTAAATATTGGAGTCCTTCAGGACTTTGTGGCCTGCCATCTTTCCCTTCCATCCCCCTCCCTTTTTCTTTGTTTCCCTTCCTTTGTGTTTTTTCTCTTCCCCTCCCTAGCAACACTTTCTCGTTGTGTGAGCTCAAGTCCAGTGGCTTTGAAAACTGTCTATTTGATGATGACCCCCATTGGTATATCTCCATCCCTGATCACTCTGCTGACTTCCAGACTCCCATATCCATCCAGCTGCCACCTTGATACCCAAAAAACCAAACCCACTGCCATTGAGTTGATTTTGACTCATAGCGACACCATAGGGTTTCCAAGGCTGTAAATCTTTACGGAAGCTGACTGCCAAGTCTTTCTCCCATGGAGCTGCTGGTGGGTTCTAACTGCCCACCTTTCAGTTAGCAGCAGAGTGCTTTAACCACTGCACCACCAGGGCTCCTGCCACTTTGATAAATGCAGTATGTTATCTAATCATCATCTCAAACTTAGCATGGCCAAAACATAGCTCCTGGTTTTTCTCCAGACCTCTTCTTGTCCAGGTGTTCCTGATCTCAGTAACTGGCATCTCCCCAGTTGATATATCTGTGTGTCTGTTTACCCTACACTCCACATGCACTGCATTGGCAAATCCTGCATCTCTGTTTCCATCCTCTTCTCCCCATATCCACAGCTGCTCTCTGAGTCATAGCCTTAACCACCTCTCACCATAGTCACTTAACTCATCCGCTTGCTTCCACACCTGCACTCCTATAGTCCGCAGTCCACAAAGCACCTATTGTGATATTTTTAAATGTAAATGAGGTCTCATAACTCCACCTTCTACTTTGCTTCTGATTATTTTTAAAATAAAATCCAAACTCCTCTCCATGTTATGCAAGTTTCTACATGATCTGTCCCCTGCTTTCTTTGCCACCACAATCTTCCTCACTCACTACAATCTAGCAGCCTGTCCATCTTGCTGTCTCTACCGTACAGCAACTTCATTTCTGCTACAGGGCCTTTGGTCTCGGTCTTAACCCTACCCAGATATCTCTTCAACAAGCTCTTTGCATGGCTGGCTTCTTTGTCTCATTTAGGTCTCAGTTCAAATGTCATGTCCTCAGAGAGGCCTTCCCTGACTACAGTTGATCACATTTTCCTAATTTATTTTTTTAGAACACTTATCAATATCTGAAAAGATCTTGTTCATTTTTTTTATTTACTTGTTTAGTGTCAGTCATCACCCCTAACCTCCATCCCCACCTAGGCAAAAGGGAAGTTCCATAAAATTAGCCAGTTTGTTTATCATGTTCATCATCATATTCCCAGCCTACCCCATAAAAGCTAATGAAAAAATATTTGAGGGAGAATAAATAAATGGATCCATCTTACCTGGGATCAGGCCTAAATGTGTATATACAGATATAGATATATAGATATAAATCAGCTTACCAGCTTTATCACTCTTAGCTTACACTCAGTGACGTTATATTGCTCAAATTTTTCCTTAACAGAATATTTTTATTACTTGGAAGGATCCAAAGATGCTCTCCTTTGTGGTTTAAGCGGAGATTCAGGGTAAGTAGTATTTGTTTTGTTTTTAGTCTGCGTGCTGCAAAAGAAGGACAAGCATGTTCAATCAGTTTGCTAATCAGAACCTTTGATTTTTGAATTGTTTTCATATATTGAATGATATTATTTGACTCATTCTGTCCCAAAATGAAAGTACCTGGTGGCACAAACGGTTTGCATTCAACTACTAACCTAAAGGTTGGCAGTTCAAACCCATCCAGTGACACCACAGAAGAAAGGCC
>NW_004443973.1:18116614-18129553 GCF_000243295.1 Trichechus manatus latirostris
AAATAGAAGACTATGCCTTGAGTTTCCGTCTTTTAAGTAATTTGACAATGTCACCAACTAGTAAATAATAGAGGTGGGATTAAAACCTAGTTCTTCCTGACTCTAAATCACATGTTTCAGTCATTATTCAATATGTCTTCTCCCCATAAAAGGAACCTTGAGTTTGTGGCTTTTCTGTAATACTCTTTATCTTGTATCCTGAAACACTCCAACTTATAATATTCTTTTTTGTGTGTGTAGTCAGTGTCCAGAAGGGTACATCTGTGTGAAAGGTGGCAGAAACCCCAATTATGGCTACACAAGCTTTGATACTTTCAGTTGGGCCTTCTTAGCCTTGTTTCGGTTAATGACCCAGGATTACTGGGAAAACCTTTACCAACAGGTGAGTGCCAAGTGAACTATGTATTATGCCATTCAGAATATAGTGTGATCTATGTTTCCTACCAGTCTCTTATTGTGAAGGTATTTTATTCAGTTTAGAATGGAGTAAACTGTATTGCCTTTTTACTAAAATTAGATATGTTTTACTCCTAGCATTACTAGAGTGGATAGTTCTTGAATCATAAATTATTTTCTTAGCCTCTCTAGACTCATTTGATCTCTAGGTCTCTTTCCCCCTTCCTCCTCAGTAGAACATTCCATTTGTCCTAGATAAAAACCAAAAACCAAAACCAAAACCAAAACAAACCCATTTCTATGGAGTCGATTCCAACTCATAGCAACCCTATAGGACAGAGTAGAACTGCCTGACAGGGTTTCCAAGAAGTAGCTGGTGGATTCTAACTGCCAACCTTTTGGTTAGCAGCCGAGCTCTTAAGCAGTGTGAAACCAGGGCTCTTGGTCCTAGGTAAATAGCAGAAAATGTACTATTATGTTCCCTCTCCTGCACACACACTGTTTTCCACACATGCCTCACTGCTTGGAGTGCCCTAAACACACCAGGCACGCCTGTGCTCACTCGTTCGCCATACTTTGTTTGTTGAACTCCCATTTACAATTAAAGACTCAATTCACTTCTTTAAATTTTCCTCTCTCAACCCAAGTGCTCCTTCTTCTAGTTTTTCATGGACCTTTGTATATTCTTCAATTTACAGCATTAATCTCTTGTTCTGTAATTGTTAATTCACGTGGCTGACTCCTCTAACTTGAGTGTGGACCTCTTGGAACCATGGGCTCTATCTTTTGATTTGTATATTCTCAGCACCCTACCCCAAGATAAGGAGGCCAAAATGATTATTCTTCCTTGTAAATAATAATGAATCACTTTTCTCAGAATCACCAGATTCTTATTTAAGACTGTTTTTTAATTTACCTAATTTCTGAGAGTATTATAAATGAATACAGGAAGGATATAAAAATATACTTCACAGGAATAAAAGAATGCAGTGACTTTTTAAATATGCAAGAAGACACTCACTTTTGCTCAAAATAAAATAAATGCAAATTAAAAGTTTAGCGACATACAACATCATTAATACTTCATGTTTAAGGAGATAAAAGAATTTTAGCATTAATAGGGACCATAGATATTATCTGTTCCTAAAATTTGAAAGTGAGCAAAGTAGCTAGTTTTATGAGTAATTTTCAGTCTGTTGAAAAAAGATGCAGTTATTACTATGTTTAATAATAATCAAGAACCATACCTAACTTCACTACTCATTTAATAAGTTGCTATATCATTTATACTGAAAATGTATTTGTTTTAATACTGATTCTTTTCCATGAAGATCTAATTTTATTCCTTTGTTTCTTTTGATGAAATGAGATTATACAAAACTGCTTAATTTACCTATGCCTAACATACCATTCAAGTTGGAATAATTTACCAAAAAAAGTTGTATTATTAATATAATAATTTCTGTTTTACTCTAGACACTGCGTGCTGCTGGGAAAACCTACATGATCTTCTTTGTTGTGGTGATTTTTCTGGGCTCCTTTTATCTCATAAACTTGATCCTGGCTGTGGTTGCCATGGCCTATGAAGAACAGAACCAAGCAAACATTGAAGAAGCTAGGCAGAAAGAGTTAGAATTTCAACAGATGTTAGACCGACTTAAAAAAGAGCAAGAAGAAGCTGAGGTATTGTTATTTAGTTTAAAAGTCTTCTTAGGAAGTGCAAAAGGTAACAACAGAGGCTCTGTGGTCTATGCTTGGCCTTCCCCAGGTAGATTTTCCTTAATGGGTTTTTGTATATAAACTGAATCGTCATTTCTAGTGTGTACGAAGGAACCAATTCTGAATTTAGCTAAAATGGGATGCCTGCCCTGTTCCACTCTCCCCATAATCAGCTGACTCCTGCATGAAAAATCTTCTAAGGTTATTCCTTTTATATCTGTTATCTATGATGCTTCAGTGTACTGAAGGGATTATGCAGAATTCCAGAACATATATAATGCATTTCCCCAGAATAACAATTGTACACAAAGATTTAGGGAAATTATTTTAATGTTAAAGTTAAAAGATACTCAATGGCATAGAAAGCAAAATGTGCATCAATTTTTTTTTTTTAATGTTACAAGGATTTTTAAGATAAAACATGAAATGTTAGAGCCATGCTTATGGTTGTGGCCATTTTAAGCTAAATCAGAAATCCTGAGGGTTCCTCCTTACGCCTCTCTCCAAAGGGGTACTTCAGTGAAAAAATTTGAGATTTGTCTTAAGGGAAACGTAATTCAAAATATACATGAGTCTTAAAAACTGTTTGATGGTTTGTCCTAGTTAAATCCTTTCAAGGAATACAAACTACTGGGTTAAGGTAATAATCTGCAATGTAGAGAACTTTGTTGCACAAAATATTCAGTGCAGCATTTTAATCATATTAAAAATCAGACAGCATTTAAATGTCTAAAACTGGTTAAGCAGATTATGATGTCTTTGTACTTTAGAGTAGTATTTAGCCATAAAATTATGTATTGTAAGAAAATTGTAATGATATGCAGAAAACATAAATATTAAATAGTAGGATAAAAATTGGGTATAAGATACAATCACAGTTTAAAATAATATACATACATAAAGACTGGAAGAAATATTAAACACCAGTTATTTCTGGTATGTAAGATTATGAGTGATTTTATATTTTATTCACAATTTGTTTTTCAGTTTTTTACAATAAATGTTTTGTTTTTATAATTAAAAATTATTTTTTTATAAAGAGGTAGCACTAAGGTTATACTAAAGCATCCATAGAAGTCTATTTCAAGACAATAATTACTGGCCTTACCATTTCCTTGAGATAATATTATTTTTTGATAATTCACTTTCATTTTCAGATAACTCAATCTTCATTAAACTATAGAGTGACTGATTCTACTGATAACAGTGATAATGCTGAGTTCATTGCCTGTATAAGATGTACAAGTTATCTTATTACATGGTTTGTGTGAGTTTTATGTTCCAGAATTAATTAGTAAAACTTTCGCATATAACATTTAGATTTACTTTACTGTAAACTAGTAATAACATGCAATTGTTTAGTTGCAAAGGACAATGGCGTTTTATTACAATGCAAGAGAAGCAAAGGTATGCCTTCTAAGCTTTCAGGTCGTAGTGCAAAGAAAACTACATCACTTCATGTACAAGGACCACAATTATATGCACAGTGTAATTAAAATCATGTCAGAGAGGTACTTTATCAGAGCATTTCCCAGAATTTGGAAAGGACTCACTGTACGTGGAATCTCTTCCTCTTGGCCCAACAGGCAATAGCAGCAGCAGCAGCTGAATATACAAGTATTGGGAGAAGCAGAATTATGGGCCTCTCAGAGAGTTCTTCTGAAACATCCAAACTGAGCTCTAAGAGTGCTAAAGAAAGAAGAAACAGGAGAAAGAAAAAGAATCAAAAGAAGCTGTCCAGAGGGGAAGAAAAGGGAGATGATGAAAAATTGTCCAAATCTGAATCTGAAGAAAGTGTCAGGAGAAAAAGTGTCCACCTTGGTGTGGAAGGGCCTAGGCGAGCGCGTGAAAAGAGATTATCTACCCCCAATCAGGTACCACCTGAACTGTCTAACGCATGTGACCAGAGAGATGATGATAAAGCAGAATGTTTTATGCTTGGGTAACAGGCCTCAGGAGAGGAAACTGAGTGACTTCTTTGATAGGTTTGTAGGTAAAACCTATCTATTGCTGCACATTTATGGAAAGAAGATACTTGTATGTAGTTTTCTATTTAAGTTTGATCATTTTTGAAGGAGCTTATAGTTTCAGAATTGTCATATCTTCTCTAATAATGTTTTCAGAATAAACAGATTTTCCAAAACAACATGTTCCTGAGAACGGTTGTGGAAATGAACAAATTGTTTATACCACAGATTAACTATAATATTTTTATTTAGACTGTTTTTTTGGAATGCCTCATTGGTTAAAAGTAGTCTTGGGTTAGCTTATCCTCTTTTCTTCACCATCTTACATAATGGTTTCACCAGTATTTCAGTCACCCAAGCTGGAAACCTTAGGGACGCCTTTGACAAGCTCCATCTCCAACCACATCAACTACCAACATCTAGTCCCACAGTCTATTAATTTTGCTTGTACAGAATTCCTCTCTCCCTTTCTTTCTTTTTCCACTGAAACCTCCATTGTACAGCCTACCAAGATGAACTATTGCTGCTATTCTCATTAACAATTCCATATTTTCCCTTGCACATTCCCTCAAATCATTTTTTCTGAAACAAAGATCTGAGTTGTCCTTTTGCCCCGCTTTAGAAAAATACTGATGAACAGCCACTGACTACAGAACAAAGCTCACCTCTTGTCCACACCGTGAACTGAACTGCAGCCTCGTTTGGCCACCATTTTCTCCCTCCAGTACCCTCAGTCCACCAAAATGGAGTGCTCACTGTTGCCTACCCGCCCTGTACTTTCATGTCTTTATTACTTGACATACACAGTTTTCTCTAACTGGGATGATTTTCTTATTTGTTTTTCCTCCTGTCACAGTACCATTCATTCTTCATGACTCAGCTGAAGTTCTGTCAGCCCACAAATTTTCCTTTATCCTCTTTGCTCCTTGCAGTCTGCTCTTCAGCGTCCCAGGGAGAATTACTATCCTTCTCATTGAGCCTTCATTTAAAATTTCTAGCTTCTACTACTTAGTCTAAAAGACCCTGACAGGGATACAAAGAAATAAAAGATAGAGCCCCTGCTTGCAAAGATTTCACAGTCTAATTGTACAGACAGAATTCGAACACATACAAAGTTATTTAAGATATAACTGAAAAGAAATATGACAAAAGTAGTACAATCTTGTTTTGAGGCAAGGACCTTGCTGTATTCATTTCTACATTGTTCACAATGCCTAGCACTTTGTCCTTTACATTGTAAGTGCTAATGTTTATTGATTTAGATACTTCCCAAATAATTTGCATTCAGTTGGGTTTATGGTTTATCCTGTACATGAGTTATATAAGCATGACTTTTTTTCCTTCTTTGGTATTGGGCAATTTCTTTTCCAAGCTCTAATATTTTATGACTTTGTGAACTCACTAGTATCAAAGGTTTTTCTTAACCTTAACTGAGCTCTCAACTCATGAAGTGGAGTTGCAAGCAAAGGAATGGGAAGAAGCATAAGACATAGTCTTTGTTCTCAAGGACATTTCAGTTATTTGTGGAACTTGGGGACATACATGAAAAGCTAATTAGATACTATCAACACTCAAAATTTTTTAAACAACATATTATTTATAGCCAGATGAATGGTAAGAAACAGACTAGAGAGGTGACTCTAGGCTAAAATAGTAGAAAACTGTACAGTAAAGAATAATTTAACTGATCCTGAGAGAATGAATTTTTCAAATAATTTCATCCCTTATTTGGATGAATTCTTACTGCTGAATTTCTTTGTTTTTAAGTTTGTTTCTTTTAAACTAATCCTTGCCCCCAGATCAATGGTTCCACTAGTAGTTATGCGACGTGCACTTCTATGTTCGGCACTTTAGCGGATACATGTCATCTTTTGTTTCTTCTGCAGTCACCACTCAGCATTCGTGGCTCCTTGTTTTTTACAAGGCGCAGCAGCAGAACAAGTCTTTTTAGTTTCAAGGTTCGAGGAAAAGATATAGGATCTGAGACTGACTTTGCCGACGACGAGCACAGCATTTTCGGAGACAACGAAAGCAGAAGGGGCTCACTGTTCGTGCCCCACAGACCAAGGGAGCGGCGCAGCAGTAACATCAGTCAAGCCAGTAGGTCCGCCTCAATGCTGCCGGTGAACGGGAAGATGCACAGTGCCGTGGACTGCAATGGTGTGGTCTCCCTGGTTGATGGACCCTCAGCCCTCATGCTTCCCAATGGACAGCTTCTGCCAGAGGTGATCATAGATAAGGCAACTTCTGATGAGAGCGTAAGGACATTTTAAATAGCTCAGGCATGGCTGAGCCCTTACTCCTGCATCGATCATTCTCTCTGCTGGAGGGGCCTTCTCTCTAATCTTGTGAATGGCTCTGCATTTTGCAATACCCCTTCTGTAGAAACACACATTTAACTCATTAACTTTAAACCTCCTGCCGTGTGTTGTAGACATCTAATTCAAAGATTTTCAGCACACTTTTAAAAAATAACCACCAGTCGCTTCTTGAAAACCCTATGGGGCAGTTCTATTCCGTCGTCTAGGGTCGCTATGAGTTGGAATCAACTCAGCGGCAATGCATAGCTATCGATTTTATAACTGAAGATTAAAAATCCATCCTTTAGAGAACAATTTATAAAAGATATATATCAGCACGGAAAATGCTGATCTTATTAGTTGATAGAAGACCCTATTTCTGTAAAGAAAGTTGGATTATTGACCTACTACTATCTTTTTCAGGTTGCTACTTAATATATACCTTAGTATTTACAATCGCTGTTGGGTGATATTGTATTACCAACCTTGTTTTACACATGGGGAAATTGAGGCACAGAAAAATAATGTAATTTTCCCAAGATCACTCAGCTAATAAATTATAGCCCTGAGGCTGAAATAGAAGCCCTCTGGTTAAGAACTTACGCTCTGTGCCTGTCCAACATGTAGTAGGTTTCCTGCAAATAGCTTAGAATAGTTATGCTTTTATAGAGTTCCCGTATATCAATGAAACTTACTGCTTTTGTGAAAAATATCTCTTTATCAATTTTGTCTGGAGTCAATGAATAAAAATTTAACAACAAAAATATATACATTGATACAAACATACATAAAAACAAAACAAACAAAAAAAGCAACGACTCCAAAACACTTCCAAGAATTTAGCAAGTCATTGAGTGAGTGATGTAAAAAGTCTGCTTAGGCTTGAAGGTCAGATTTTTCTGGTCCCCGAACTTTCTAGTTTATCTATTAAGGCCATTCACTGTGTTGCAGTAAATATCATCAAGGGCTTTGACTAACCCAGCAAGCTTTGCATTCATGCTACATATTCATATATTCATATTAGCATACATTGTAATATTTCAAGTGAGAATAAAGTTCCATCGAAGCCATGGCCACACACTTATTTCAGTTTGAATGACTGCATGTGCTTTTAGGTAATGTGGGACCGCTCTGCTTGCATGATACAGCTTCAGCCCTTCTCTCAAGGCATTTTTCCTTATCAAACAAGCATGTTAAATTTCCGTAGAGTCAGATCTTCATTGTGTTTTTACTTTTCAACAATGTGTATAATCCATAAAATGTAATTTATATCAGATTTGGAGATTATTTTATATTTTTAATGAATTTTTTTCATTTAGACCTTTATTTTTACCACAGGAAAAAAGAGTACCATAATAAATTACAAAACTAAAACTACAAAACCGTAGAAGTGAATTCTCTTAAGATTCAATAGAAATACAATAAACATCATAAAGTGGCATAATCATATGGTTTAGGTGAAAAATTGCATTACAAATAATATAATCTCTATGCCTGAAACATGTCTACAAGGAAAAGAATTTGTTAAACAAATTCTTTTTGCCCAATTCTTGTTTGATTTGGGGAAAAAAAAAATCTCTGCTTTTGGAAAGCCAGTGATTAGAGACCAAAGCAGAGAAAGCATGTTTATAGAGAGATCCCAATAAAAAGCCACCTGCTGATATGTGTGCATGCACGTATACAACATAAATACATACACACATGCACATATCTATGTAAGTATATGTTTTATATACATATATAACTATATATATATACACACACACAACTATCAACTTTCCAACTCTACAACTATATATGTTTGTGAAATGTATCTATTATAAAAAAGTGTATATATGTATTTGTAAAGTGGTATGTATATATACATATGCATCATACACAAGCAGATAGACAGATAGGTAGATGATAGATAGATAATAGATAGATAATAGATAGATAGATGCAGAGTTGTATAGTTGTTCATTTGCATGTGTGTGTATGTGTGTGCACGTGTGCTTACATGTATTTGTGTGTGAATGTATTGTTGGCTTGCACTAAACCGGCCATGGTGTTTTAAATTTGAATCAGTTGCCAAGATTTAAAAAGAAGAGCTCTCACGTAGAAGTGAATTTATCTGGTAAGACAGAGCTCATATTCCTGCATGGCAACAATCTTTTAGAGCTGAACACTGGTCACCTCTTTTAGATGGAGCTTGCATTCTCCATTTTGCTATAGTCCCCATGTCTAAATTGTCTTTTTTAAACTCAGTTATTTATTATCTTATATATTCAGATCAGTTTATGAAATCTTCCTTGGTAGTAAAAAACAATAACTTAACTTCAGTAGCCTCCATTATGTTACTGTTCAAATAACTATATTTATCAGAGAATACTGAGATTCTATCCCTTTATACACACCACTACCTCAATACTTGTTTAGCAGTTTTCATATAGGACTCTTACATGGTAATATTATCTAAATAAATTGGAGACCCAGAAAAGTGGAGAGATGATGATAGTTGACTATAACAATAAAAGCAGCTAGATTTTTTTTTTTTTAATTTCCTGAGTATAAATTCCTTTAATCCTCATAACAAGACTATGAGGCAGGTACTATTTCCCCCATCTTGCCAATGATGAAACTGAGACACAGAGAGATTAAGTAACTCTCCTATGATATACAGCCAGAAAGTAGCAGACCCATGATTAGAACCCAGCAATCTAGTCTGTACTTTTAATTACTCACTATAACTACTTAAGCCAGATTTTATTTTATACTTACAGTTTATTAGAATCCTATTCTTGAGACTAATTAATCATCTTTTTTTCAGGGTACAACCAATCAAATGCACAAGAAAAGACGATCCAGTTCTTATCTCCTTTCTGAGGATATGTTGAATGATCCCCATCTCAGACAAAGAGCAATGAGTAGAGCGAGCATATTAACAAACACTGTGGAAGGCATGTAACAATATTCTCTTTATTATACTACTTTTTAAAATAAAGTTATGAAAAATCCTGGTCAACCTCAAATAGGTAAATGAAGTTCTTACGAGGAACTCAAAGAATTTAAATGGTTTTCAGCAATAATAAAGTAACCAATGGGTACTAATAGAATTCTCTTCGTGTGTTCTAAAAAATGGGTAAAAGGAACCTAATTTGCTGTGTAAACTTTCACATAAAATACTGTTTTTCAAATGGATAAAATTACTTGAGATTAAAGAGGAGCACTGAGTAATATGACCTTTTAAACATAAATAGTTGAATGGTAGTTGATGCAGAAAACCAGGTTAACCTACACTATGTGATTCCCTGACGGTGATCTTAGAAATTTTACCTAGTCTCTGAATTTCAGTTTCCTCTTCTGATATGAATAAGAAAATAATACATACTTTAGATATTTAGAAATTGCTGCCTCTAAACCCATTCTATAAAAAGGGCCTTTGTAAAATGGTAACCCCTGATGTGACATCATATTAAGATTATGATAAAAAGGCATTAAAGAAAGCAGTTTGAAGAATGCAATCTGAACAACAGTGGTTAGACCCTGAGATTCACTGAGAAGAGATTCAAAGGGTGGCTGTTTTTCAGAATGTGCTGGCTTCCACTGCCACCCCCACAATATGTCCCAGTTCTTACCCTGCCCACAGGCTAACCAACCCCACCCCCAGTGGACCCAAGCACAGTTTCCACTCACCACCTGAGTTAATGGTGAGAAGCAAATGGGCTGATGGTGTGAAATATCTGGTGCATGAGTCCTCCGTAAATTATTTGTAGTCTCAACATTCAGGGATTTTTCTTTTTCACCTGTGAACTAGCAAGAGGTTTTCCTGAATAGAATTTTCTTCCTGTCTTCAAGAGATTGAAGACACAGTGGGGAAAGCATGTATACTGGGGAAAAACAAACAGTTCTCCTTTAAGGAAATGTTGGTACTCCTGTGTACCATCCCATGTCAGGCGCATGTTTTCTCTGAGATGCCGATATGTCTGCTCTCAGTCATTAATTTCTCTGCCTTCCCCTCACTGAAGCTTGAGTCGGTCAACAAACCTACGATACAAGACCCTTACGCACTATGCAGTGCTTTCATAGATACAGCCCTGTTAAATTTGCAAAGTCTAAATCAGAACTTTGCTTACATATTAAAGTGCAGTGTTGATTTTTATCAGATTAGGAATAAAATATACAAATGACTGACTTCGTGTTCTTTGTTTGTTTGCTTGTTTTCTCCCTCCCAGAACTTGAAGAGTCCAGACAAAAATGCCCACCTTGGTGGTACAGATTTGCACACACTTTCTTGATCTGGAATTGTTCTCCATATTGGATAAAATTTAAAAAGTTGATCTATTTTATTGTAATGGATCCTTTTGTAGATCTTGCTATAACTATTTGCATAGTTTTGAACACATTATTTATGGCTATGGAGCATCACCCAATGACTGAAGAATTCAAAAACGTGCTCACTGTGGGAAATTTGGTGAGTTTGTTATGGTGTATTATGTACCCCTAGTTTCTCTTTGTTATTATTACCATTGTCATTTCATTTTTGTTTAAGTAAGATGGACCTGCAGCTAGGTAATTATACACATCAAGAATTCACGATGTGAATCATTGTGCAGACTCAAGTTTCTGGTTATATATATTATTTTCAAATGATTTTACACTAGTGTTGGGATCTATGAATAACATTACCATTTCCATAAAGGGTTGCCTTCTTGACAGTTGACGGTGTTTTTTTCTGCCAGCAGGTCTCTTGGGAGCAACACTTTCAAAATTTGATACTTCCTTACATATTTTATAGTTACACTGGTACTTCCTTGTGAGTACATACCCCACATATTTTTAGAAAAGCTATGGAAACATTGTTTTGATACAATAGTAGAGAAGCATGTAGGCATTTCCAGCCTCCAGAAGTACAGATTTGAATCCTGAGTCTGCCTCTTACTAATTGTGTGACCTTGGAAGAATAAACTATGTTCTTTAATTTTCTCATTTACAAATATAAAAAGTAATAAAACTCATTAATAATATTTTTGGAGGGGTTAAATATGTTCTATTTATTAGCCTGGCATATAGTAAGTACTTGTTATGGACTGAATCGTGTCCCCCAAAAATATGCATCAACTTGGCTAGTCCATGATTCCCAGTATTGTGTGATTGTCCACCATTTTGTCATCTGACGTGATTTTCCTGTGTGTTGTAAATCCTACCTCTATGATGTTAATGAGGTGGGATTAGCGGCAGTATGTTAATGAGGCAGGACTCAATCTAGAAGATTAGGTTGTGTTTTAAGTCAATCTCTTTTGACATATAAAATAGAGAAGCAAGCAGAGAAACGGGAACCTCATACCACCAAGAAAGAAAAGGCGGGAGAGTAGCATGTCCTTTGTACCCGGGGTCCTTGCACTGAGAAGCTCCTTGAACAGGGAAGCTTGATGACAAGGACCTTCCCCCAGAGCCGACAGAGAGAGAAAACCATCCTCTGGAGCTAGCACCCTGAATTTGGCCTTCTAGCCTCCTAGACTGTGAGAGAATATATTTCTCTTTGTTAAAGCCATCCACTTGTGGTATTTCTGTTACAGCAGCACTAAATGACTAAGACAGAATTTGGTACCAAGAATGGGGTACTATTCTAACGGATACCTAAAATGTGGAAGTGGTTTTGAAACTGTGAATGGATAGAGGCTGGGAAGAGTTTTAAAGTGCCTAATAGTAAAAGCCTAGATCACCTTGAAGAGACTGTTAGAATTATGGACATCAAAGATAATTCCGGTGAGAAGGAAGTGAGGAGAACTGTTACACTGGAGACGGCGCAGAACGATATGCAGCAGCAGAGAAAGGGCAGGAGCAGAACCAGGAGACCAGCATGAGACAGCGCTGGAGCTGACTCACGGATCAGGAGGGCTGAGTGCCTTTGTGCAGGTGGCTTCCTGGCAGAGTGGGGTACCTCCAGGCACTTATTGGTGGATCCAGGCTTGCCAACCCATGGAGCAAGAGAGCTAAGTGCCTTCTGGCTGAAGTTTTACTGGCAGAGTGGGGTGCCTCCAGATACCTATCAATGGAGTGAAAGAGCTTTAGAACATTTGTCCCAGCAGGGCAAAGGTGACCAGGGCAGACGTGGGCGGAGAGGCCCGAGGAACTGAGAAGCCAAGGAACCAGGAAAGAGAAGCTGAAGAGACAAAGAGCACAGGAAGCTGCCTTAGTCTCAAAGGGCAGCACCATGACCTCTGGGGCTTCAAAGGGTGAGGCCACAGCCTCCTAGGTTTCAGAGAGTTAGATCTTCACCAACTCGATTCTGTTGTGTGGGGCTGCAGTTCACAAGTGCCAGCAGGATGGGGCCAGATCCATTGCTCAAAGCTAAAGGGGCAAGGCTGCCATGCCGAAGGGGCATAAGAACAGAGCCTGCAGGGCCAAGGGCGTAGGGTCACCACTCAGATGGACTAGGAGAATGGGGCCGCCCAAAGCCGAGGGAGCAGAGTTGCCATTCTAGTGGGCCTGGAGGATGGAGCTGAAGCCCAAGGCCGAGGAGCCTCCACTAACAGTCCAGAGAGCGTGGCCAGTACCTAGAGTCTGGAGGGTAG
>NW_004443973.1:18130254-18159964 GCF_000243295.1 Trichechus manatus latirostris
TTCCCCTGGAGCTGGCACCCTGAATTTGGGCTTCTAGCCTCCTACACTGTGAGAGAATAAATTTGTCTTCGTTAAAGCCATCCACTGTGGTATTTCTGTTATAGCAGCACTAGATGACTAAGATAGTACTCAAAAAGCTATTATTATTATCATCATCATCATCACCACTATCATGATCATCATTGTCACCCCTTCAGCGAATCAGCAGAAACAAGCCTTAAAAACAAGAATACTGAAAAACCAAAAAGGTTCAACTGGACCCAGAAGACACGGGGCAGGTGATTTGTAGGCCTCAGTAAGATGTAAGATGTGATTAGGAAAATTGATGTCAGAATGATCTCTTTAATGTGAGTGCTGATTACACTCTAGTTTAATGGCCTTACAGCAAACAAAAGTGCTAATTTCTCATAAAACGCGTGAAGCAGGCAGAGGTTCTGTTTCAGGGTCGACAGGTCCCAATTTATGACACTCCATAAATCATGAATAACTCTGCGTGTCTTTGTGAATGTCTATATAAGATCATTTTACTTTTACCATGGTCCCAAAACAATTGATCTTTAAAGAGTTTGTTTCTGTGTCTTGTCTCCAAAATTGCTTGTGAATATTCTCAGTCAGGATGTTTGTATCCCATGTGCTCTGCAAGTTAGCATTCTTCCTCCCCTCCATTCCTCTTTGGAAAAAAAGCAGGATCTTCTGGGCCTCTAATTGTCGGCGGATGGCCAGTATCCTCTAGCTGAGTCCACTGCATCACTGTGAACTCAGAAAGGATTCACCATGTCTCTCATCTCTTATCATAGCTCCAAGTATGAGTGCTTTTTGCTACAGTCTTCATTATGCAATTATAGAACTAACCATTTCCCTTTGAACTTTCTTTGGTCAGTTTCTTTGGGTCAAAGAGTACCTGAATCATTCATAAACAAGTCTTCCCACTGTTGCCTTTTTAAGTGAATCCTTTGATACTAGTGTCATGAATTAATGATATTTTGCAATTCATTTTTGTGTCAAAGCTTTGAGTGTCTTACTTTAGCTGCCACTATGTCAGTTAAACATTTTTTCCTCTTCCACTGATAAATCGTTAAAGAGTGAGTCAACATGTTCTTTATTACTCTAAGAGTAATCAGGCCTGAAAAAATAAGACTGGCTCAAAATTTCGGTTATCAGTCTGTGTTTCCTTCTTCTTCCAGAATAACTTCTTGACCCATATAAATTTTTTGCAAAGAGTGACTGTGTTAATTGTTGAAGGTTTATATTTATCTGGAATTTTAATATGCTCTTCTAAAATACTATCTAAAGATGATGAGAGCTGACAGGACAATTAGAGCTTTTTAATGCTTTAATGCTTGAATGAGAGCTATAGAAATAATGATACCTAGTTTGCAGGACTAAATGAAGTAGTGATATACTTTTGTAAAGTGTCTAGTACAGTGTCCAAACTACAGTAAATGTTAAGCAAATAATCATTATTACCATTATGTTGATTCCATGCCTTCTAATAATACCAGAAAAAATTCTGTTTGTCACTTAGGTCTTTACTGGGATCTTTGCAGCTGAAATGGTTCTCAAACTAATTGCCATGGATCCATATGAATATTTCCAAGTAGGCTGGAATATTTTTGACAGCCTTATTGTGACTTTAAGTTTAGTGGAGCTTTTTCTAGCAGATGTGGAAGGATTGTCAGTTCTGCGATCATTCAGATTGGTAAATATAAACCAAGCTTACCATTATATTCTATATATAAAGGGTTCTTTCATTTGCTTTTCATTCTTATTATTCAAAACCTTTAGGGTTATGAATTAAAAGGCAAGGTTAGGGCTCGATATCTTGTAAAATAAAGTTTATTAATAAATACAGTTAAAGAGCTCAATAGAGCATGAGTATTTTAATTTTAGGATCTTGAAGACATGTTCAATTCTAATTTGAAGTACATGCTAGTAAAATAGAAGAAAGTAAAGAAAATATTTTTTTTCCACTTCAGGAGCTTACTTCACAGTGAGAATCCTATAGTTTATAGAATTTCAACCATTATAATATGTTCAAACTTTATCGATTTGATGATTAAATATCAAACTATTGGCCTAAAACAGTTGTCTTTACATTTAATTAAAAAAAAAAAAAAAACTTTAAAGACTGGTTAAGTTTTTTTTTTTTTCCCTAACATGTAGGGCTTTATCCCAATGTCAGAATGAAAAATATTTATAAAAGTATCATAAAATAGAATTAAGGATTAAGAATAAATGATCAGTTCTAAAAGAGGTAATATTGAAAACCATAATTAAAGGCTTTTATAGCAATCCTGAACTATAATTACACATTTCCTTTCAAAAATATGTTTGGTAATTATGTTGTGGGAACCATGCCAAAGCAACAGAAATATTGAAAATAGTTGAAAATGAAAAATAAGAATAATTGAGTTTAGAAAGGTAGTAATAGAAATATTGTAGGACTTAATGTCTGCATTAAATTTGGTACAGTTATCAAGATTGGAAACATTGAGAATGTCTTCATGGTAATTAATGTTAAGCTTTGTGTCTACTTTTAGCTCCGAGTTTTCAAGTTGGCAAAATCCTGGCCAACATTGAACATGCTCATAAAGATCATTGGTAACTCAGTGGGGGCTCTCGGTAACCTCACCTTGGTATTGGCCATCATCGTCTTCATTTTTGCCGTGGTCGGCATGCAGCTCTTTGGTAAGAGCTACAAAGAATGTGTCTGCAAGATCTCCAGTGACTGTACGCTCCCACGCTGGCACATGAATGACTTCTTCCACTCCTTCCTAATTGTGTTCCGCGTGCTGTGTGGGGAGTGGATAGAGACCATGTGGGACTGTATGGAGGTCGCTGGCCAAACCATGTGCCTCATTGTTTACATGATGGTGATGGTGATTGGAAACCTAGTGGTATGTAATCAGATGTTCAAACATTTAAACTTCTTTATGGAAAATCGTTATATGATGATATAATCTGTTATTTCTATAATTTTAAGATTACTTACATCTGAAACTATTAATTATAACAGAATATCGATTATTTTATACAAAGAAGAACAGAAAAGAAAATATTGTCTTAATTTATCTTCCCATATAACCCATATTTACATTTTTCAAAATAACCCCCTATTCATTTTAAGGCAAAGCTTTCTACTTAGTTTTCTTATTTTGATAGTGATGTCAAATGAATTAAATCCGTGGTTTTCATGCTTCTTAAAAGTCCACTCAAATATGATACTAGTAAATAGTATATGATTAAGGTAACAACAAAATGAAGTCATAAGGAAAGAAGGCAAATGAAAACGCTGGTCCTACTGCCTTAGAGTCACAGATAAGATTAGCATCTATAGCAAAGATTGGCAGACTATGGCCCACAGGCCAAATAGAAACCGTTGCCTATTTTTGCATGAATCTGTGAATTAAAAATGATTTTTACATAGTTAAATGGTTGAAAATATCAAAAGAAGAATAATATTTCATTACACATGAAAATTATATGAAATTCAAATTTCAGTGTCAATAAATAAAGTTTTATTGGCACATGGACATGCTTATTCATTTATGTATTGTCCACGGCTACTTTCACACTACAATAGCAGAGTAGTTCTGTCAGAGGCCCTGTAGGCCTGCAAACCCTAAAATACTTATTATCTGTACTTTGCCAGTCACTATTCTATAGTATCTCTTTTGCATAGCAATCTCCCTGCTTCTCCATTAGTAGTTCTTTGGCTTGTACTCCTTCTCAGTTTCTTTCTTTCTTATATCTGTTGGTGAAAACTTCCAAGCCTCCAAGCAGGAGAAAATTGGGATAAGATGCTCTTCCATTAGCTACTCACCTCAATTTTCAATGTCCCCACATTGGCTTGGCTCGTGTGCTTGGCATCAGACCCCTCATCGGGTATTCCAGGAGGTGGGGTATGGTAACAGCCATATGGTAAGTACTTTCACTTCCCATTGGCTTGAAAAGAAGTTGCTGACTATTTTTTGTCCTTGCAGTCTCCATGTCAAAAAGTCATTCAGAGCCTAGGATAGAAACCAAAGTTCATCAAATCACATACTAAATGGGACTGCGCCAGACCTACAACTAACTGAATTAAGTAATGCGAATTCTAAATCCTTATTGAACAAAAATATACACATCGTGAATTACCATTCTGTAATGCTTTATCATCCTCAAGTTGTATTAATATATATATTTCCTATTTGTATATAGGACTATAAATCCCTCCAAATATGGAATGAAATGTACATTCTCTACTTAGTTCTTCTTTGGAGTTTAAGTTTTGTATTCACAAGCTCTTGTAGTGAGATTTATTTGTATATTTCTTCTTAGAGGATTTTTGACACAAAAATATTGAAATGTGGCTCTTTATAAGGTGTAGGATGTCGAAACATACCACACCAAAGCCAATGGTCACAGGTAATATAAATGTTTATTACTCACTCAGGTATATGTAAAGTGAGGAAGATTCCCTGGGTTCTCAGCAGATAATTCATTCAATATTTTTTAGTACTTTCTGCATGAAAGGAAATGTATTTAAGGCTTGTGAGGTGCTCAAAAAATGCACCTATGATATAATCCCTGTCTTCAAGATACTTACGGTCTATTAGAACAAAAAAAAGTAGTAATAAAAATTACCAGACAAGGAAGAAGTGGTAAGTGCTAGCAGTGAGGTAAAAAATAAAATGCCCTTGATACCTGGAAGGGAGAGAGAGAAGGTCTAGATTGTTACTCAAGGAAGACTTTTGAAGTGGGCCTTCAAAGAATGCATAATACAATATTTGAGCATGAACATTGGTGAAAGGTAACTAGATTTATACTTATAAATAGATGGAATATACTGCTATATGTTTAATCCATATAAAATTGGTGATGACTGACTCATAGTGGGCATTCATTAATTATTTTTCAGTGATAGTGGAAAAGAAAAAAATATAATTCACAAAATTTATAACCAACTCTCAGATAATTAAGAAACTACCAATGATGTTTGATTAGAATCTGAAAAAAAAATGTTTCTGATATAGTCCTCTGTATGTTAGAGTTATATGTTAGACAGACCTCTTATTCTCTCTCTCATTTATTCTTTAGGTTATTTTACTACCAATTAATTGAGATAGTTAATAACCATAAATTTTAGAGAGTGATTTTGGAAAATAGAAGATTTTAATCAGCTTAAGTCTTTATCAGGAAACTGGTAAAGACTATATTCATCAGAATGAGACTTTGAATCATAGATTTTATTAACATTTCTTTTCCTGCCTCATGTGATAATGGATAGATGATACAGAATGGACCTCATTTTAATTTGTGACATCTATTAGATTACAATAAAATATTAAGAGTCTTCTTATGATTTTTGAAGGAATGAATGTTATTATAGTATATATTCTCAATGAAGAAGTAACACAACAGATTTATATTATTGAAAAGGAAGTCTGTTAACACTTGCATTGCTTAGGGAGACCAAAGCAATAAAATGGGCCCTATCAACATTCTTATTAAAATATATACAAATACACAAACTTACACTTCATAGTGAGATATATTTTCTCATTGACAATAAAGACCAAAATGAAAATGAACTGTTTCAGAATTCCTTAGTGATCAATCAAAATTGCTTTCTATGACACCCCAGTAAGCCTCTTAAACCATACTTACTGACACAGGCAGTTTTGACCTGCTCTCTTCTAGTTACATCTCTGAGAAATTGCTTTAGGTGTGGCCAAAAATGAAGGATTAGTCCCTTCTCTTCAGTTAGGTCTAATTTTGATTCTTTTAATATGAGGTAGACATTTTTGGACACAGAGAGACTTACATCAAAGGGTCATCCAGTTGCTTTTTGTTTCCTACATAAAACAATGTTTAAATACAATTTACAAGTTTTCAGCCCTCTGTGAGAATTCTTTTCTGCTTTGCTTTTTGTTTTTTACACTACTGAGCTCACCTGGATCCCTACCTCAGGGAAGAAGAACACAAATGGTTTTGTTCACAGCCAGGATTTTGCTACAAGGATAGGAGTTGGTTTTGCCTCTTTTGTAACTTCTTCTAAGGTCAAATGATTGGCAATGAACCAACCCAGTCAAAATGCCATTTCCTCATTTCAATCAGGTTCGGTGGGCAGGTCCTTTTCTTTGCTTTAAAAGCCACGTTAAGTAGCAAGCTGGCACAATTCTCAGAACATTTTATTACAGGAACTATACAAGCATTACGTGTTCTATTTGTTGCAGCAAGTGATATTCATCTTCTGAGAAAAGTGAATACAGATTTTGGTCTGAGGGCTTAAACACAGGAGACATAGTTGAAATTTTCTTGTTCTGCTTATTTCTCACAAGTAACGAACAGTAATTATAGGGAAATGTCAGGAGGGCTTTTTAGGCCCATAAAAGGGAATTTGACTAAAGGACTCCTGCTACAGAGATGAACTTAGAAATGACATAATGATAATCGTGAGGGACCAATCTCTGTGCTCCCCATGTGTCTTAGTTATCTACTGCTGCTATAACAGAAATACCACAAGTGGGTGGCTTTAACAAACAGAAATTTATTTTCTCACAGGTTAGGAGGCTAGAAGTTTGAATTCAGCACACCGGTTCTAGGGGAAGCCTTTCTCTCTCTGTCAGCTCTGGAGGAAGGTCCTTGTCTCTTCAGATTCTGCTTCCTGGTCCCTAAGAGATTTCTGTGTGTCTTGGCATCAATATTCCCCCATCTCTCCTTCTTTAGTTTACTTGTTTAATTTCCTTTATATCTCAAAAGAGATTGACTCACGACACACCCTACACTGATCCTGCCTCATTAACATAACAAAGACAGCCTATTCCCAAATGGGATTATAACCACAGGCATAGAGGTTAGGATTTACAACACATATTTTGGGGGGACACAATTCACTCCATAACACCATGATAATCCTTCGTGGGTATTGCTGATCCTCTGCCCCCCAGAGTTCACAGGAGCTACTACTATATGAAGACAGTGGCAAGGAGTTTACAGTCCCCTCTGCCCCGTCATACATTCTTATCTACGTGTGAAGTGCAGCTTTTCATTGCTGGTTTAGATTTTGGTCTGCATTTCAGAAAAACGTGCTTATTTTCTTTTTTATTTTCTGTCTCCCTATTTCTCCACTCCCCATCCCCACCCCACTATAGGTCCTGAACCTATTTCTGGCTTTATTATTGAGCTCATTTAGCTCAGACAATCTTACAGCAATTGAGGAAGACACAGATGCAAACAACCTCCAGATTGCAGTGGCCAGGATTAAGAAGGGAATAAATTATGTGAAACAAATCTTACGTGAGTTTATTCTAAAAATGTTTTCCAAAAAGCCAAAGATTTCCAAGGACATAAAACAAACAGAAAATCTAAATGGTAAAAGGGAAAACTATATTTCTAATCGTACACTTGCTGAAATGAGCAAAGATCTCAATTTCCACAAAGAAAAAGATAAGGCCAGTGGTTTTGGAAGCAGCGTGGATAAATACCTGATGGAAGAAAGTGACTATCAATCATTTATTCATAACCCCAGCCTCACAGTGACGGTGCCAATTGCACCTGGGGAATCTGATTTGGAAAATATAAATACTGAAGAACTTAGCAGTGATTCAGAGAGTGAATACAGCAAAGGGGTAAGATTACTTTATATACATTGTGTTTCATATTATTAATAGGTATGAAATGAATTAAAATATAAGATTTTCTATTATAAGTTCTTTCTAATATTGCATGCTGATCGATATTTGTGTGTGTTTGTGAGTTTACACAACTGCCTGATTGTTCATCTGATAAGGTTTTACTTAATGGTACTTAATAATTGACTTAATCGTCTTCTTCAGCCATATTTGAAAGCACCTGGTTATTTTTGAGTCTTTCCTTCTTTCATCCCATATTCGTTATCAGTTGTAATGTCATATACAGTCTCCTTCCACATTGTCTGTTGAATTCGCCTGTCCTTTTTACCACTTTTGCCACCATTGCCTCTGCACTCACTACTTCTTACCTGAACCATTTCAAGGGAAGTCCTAACTGGTCCCTCGATACCATCAATTCTAATCCACTTGTTTGATTAAATTTTCTGTGGTCCAGTCCTAATCATATCATTCCCGTCCTATGATATACCCATGGTCCCCAAAGTCTCCCACATTATTGACTGTATGTATAGCCTTCACACTGGCCCAAACCAGCTTTGACCATTTATATCTTTTAGTGCTCACCTGTAGATCCTACATCTGTATCCAGCCAGTTTTCCTTCTGGAGCACAAACACTCTCTACCTTTGCTTGGGATTTCCTTCTCTGGTCAAATTCTTATACACATCCTTCAAGACATAGCTCTCAGGTTGTTCATCTGTAAAATTATTAGCATGTAAATTATAAGATTGGGCGAAGATTAAATGAATTAACACTTGTAAAATGCTTAGAACAGTACTCAAAGCACTCAAAGGTGTTAGCTAGTACAGCCTTCTTAATTTCTCCCCAAACACGTGACCTCTCCTCATTTTGAACCCCACACAATTTTATGCCTTTTCCTGGATTTATTACATAGCCTTGTATTTTAATTTTTTGAGAAATTATTGTATGCATCAAATGGTACTGTAAACTCATTGAGATCAGGAACTACTTTTTAAAGTTTTTTTTTGTACCTTCCCTCCCCACCATTATGTGATGGAGTATATTCTAAGTTACTCAAAGTATGTATTGAACTGTATTTGTATTAATGTGGAATATAATAACCATAAGTGAGCTTTATGACAAATACTTTTACAGCCTGTCTTTAAAGTTTCAAGATATTATTTTTAAATAATTTATTTTCCTTTTTTTTAGGTCACATGTTAGAAAGTATTTGTCAGGTATTTACAAAATACCTCCTATCTGTTTAACCCTAAAGATTAGTAAATATGGAATAATCATGTACAATATAGAATTTATAGTATATACATACATTATATATAAACACATATATAAATATGTTATATATATTTTATATGTATGTGTTATAGATATTGTTAAATTGTGTAGATAATATTGTAAATGTTATAAAAGAGGAAAGCAAAAGCACTGTAGCCCAATGCAGTGATCCATTTAACTGGAACAGATGGGAATGAAAGTATGGATGGGCTGATGAATAAATAGAAAGATACATAAAGGCATTCCAAGCAAAAGGAACTTATTATGGTAAAATCCCTGCATATAAATCTCATTCATTGTATTTCTTTCACCATTAAGTAAGGGAATTTAGTTGATAACTATTGTTTTCCTAAGATAATATCATTTTTCTTTCACTTGAAACATTTCAGAAATGTATCCTATTTCACGTAATATATTGGAAACACCATTGCTTATGTTTCTATGTCCTTTTAAATCAACAATAACGTGGTCTTTAAATTGAGAGAAATGACATGGCAAAAATATTACTACAATTTGATTTAGTTCAGTAAACTTTAAATTATCTTTTTAGCCTCTTCGTTTTAATCACCGTTAGTTTTCAATTAGGCCTGAAACACTGGAGTCATTACATTATTGAACTAGCTTTTTTTCCATACCATTTTAAGTGACTCTAAAGTTTAGTGATTACAGAGTCCCCAGAAAAAGATAGATGACATTATAAAAAAAGGTTACCTTATTCTTTTGGACTACAGATCTGGTATTGTGCCTTTGTCATATTGCAGAAAGAAAATAAGCCAAACGATTTTAAGTACAAGTGTACACTTCTGCTGAGCTGTAAGCTCATTGACTTTGTCTCTGCCAGTCTTTAGCTGATTTGAGCAATGAAAGCCTCATTATTCTACATAAAGGTAACAGTCTGTTCAGCACTAGGTTTGTTTAAAAATATATATATATATTGTAGTCATAACATGTTCGGACTCTTCTATGTTCTTACACCCAAACTTTTCTTTCTTGAAACAGCCAGATCATATTCAACCCTTTTTCTCTGGTTCTTAGTCTTTTTCTTAATGGAATTTTGTGGTGTTTATTAGAACCATTTTCCATGAAACTTAGGCAATGAATAACTCAGCTCTTTGCATTAAAATTTGTTTTTGTGTTAATTTTTTTTATTACAGTTACTTTTATGATTTTCAATATTCCCTTCCTAAGGTCGCTATGAATCAGAATTGACTCGATGGCAATGGGTTTGATTTGGTTTTGGCGGCACAGTGGTTGAAGCACTTGGCTGCTAACCAAAAGGTTGGTAGTTCTAACCCACCAGCCGCTCCATGGGAGAAAGGTGTGGCAGTCTGCTTCAGTAAAGATTTACATCCTTGGGTCTGACAGAGACTGGAGAAACCCCCGAGAGTATGGACTCCCTTTTAACTCAGTACTGAAGTCGTTCCTGAGGTTCACCCTTCAGCCCAAGATTAGACAGGCCCATAAAACAAAATGAGACTAAATGGACACACCAGCCAAGGGGCAAGGACGAGAAAGCAGGAGGGCACGGGAAAACTGGTAACAGGGAATCCAGGTCGAGAAGGCGAGAGTGTTGACACGTCACGGGGGTGGCAACCAATGTCACAGAACAATATGTATATTAATTGTTTAATGAGAAACTAAATTGCTCTATAAACCCTTATCTAAAATACAAAAAGAAAAAAAATTGTGAGAAGATTTAAAGCCTTGGAAATCCTATGGGGCAGTTCTACTCTGTCCTATAGGGTTACTATGAGTTGGAATGGACTCAATTGCAGTGGGTTTGGTTTGTTTTGGGTGGGAAGGTGATTTACCACTGTAAGTCCCAAACAACACAAGTTATTGTTGGGTAAATGATACATGCACACCTCTTTGAACATGTCCCTCTCTCTCCAGGAAAAATTGACAACTCCTTCCATTTATACTCTTTTCTATGCTATGCAAACACTTCTTTCAGAGACTTTCAATGCTTCATTGCACTTGGAGATTAGCACACAGGTCTCCCCCAGCTTGACTGAAAGCTCCTTAAGGCTAAAGACACTTCATCTATCTTCGTATGGCCAGTGCCTAGCATAGTGCCAGGGACACAGTAAATGCTCAATGTTTATTTACTGAGACAATAAAATGATTAAATAAATTGTACATATGTGTTTCTAAGTAGCTAAAGAAATTATTTCCAAGATGGCAAAGTAAGGAAGAAAATACTTATTTATATATTTTAAAAACATTTACATGGAAGAAATAATATCCTACAAATTGCAAAATATGTAGTGATTTTGGCTCGAAGGTAGAAAACCTGGGTCTCAAAACCAGATTCCAAAAGTCTCTTTCAAGAGCAGAAATCTGAATTTAGTCTCTTGTAGCACATCAACCCTTCTTGAAGGCATGGAATTTTGTTGTTCTTAGTTGCCTGAAATTTAGGGCTATCTAAATTATGTTGTCTAATATTCTTGATTATTATTAGTTTCTTTGCCATGGCATTATGGTCATAGCTGCATGAGAAAAGTGTGCATTTTTTTGTCTTTTATTTCTGTGGTCTATAAATATAATATACAGTATAATACAGGTTGTTACAAGGAATACATAAGCTAATTACTTTAGATCATTTAGCAGTGTCTGAGTTGATGACCCCTTAAAAAGCATTAGCTACAATTATTCCTCCTGCTACTGAATTCATCATCATTTTTATCATCTAAGATAATCATGTTCTTTTTGACAGACACTGACTTAAACATATAGACTTCGAGACTGTCTTTCTTCATAAGAAATTTCCCATAATGTATCTCAAAGTGTGTCATCTTGATTATGTATATTCAAACCTACTTGACTATATACTGGAATTGAAAATTATAAAGGTTCAAGACTTACGGGAAGTTTGTTAGAAAACTTAGAAGTAACATTAAGATATAACTAATGGTTTGAAGATCTTTTTCTCCAGCAGCTTGAAATTAAAATGTTCATAATACGACTTTTGTTTTGTTTTGTTTTGTTTTTTGTTTCCATTTTGACTACTAAAAAATGCAGGTTGTCTTTATGGATCTGAAGTGTCTACTAGCCTTCCATGCTAATCTCCTCTGCTCTAGTTCCTATAATCTTTAGGTTCTACTGTCCATTCAGATGAAGTTCCCTGATTCTTGAACTGAGTCTTCCCTACTTTGTGACCTTCTCTTTGCAAGCCTCAGATGGCCTTTGAAATTTTGATTTCTACTTTCTTGAGCCTGTACAAGACAAAAAAAAAAAAAGGCCAATTTTGATGACCCTGTAGACAAAAACTCTTGATTCAGTACATTTAGGTTATTTAGGTCTTAACCATCACCTTAGAGTATGGTTAAGGCCCTGGGTGGTGCAATTGGTTTGCTCTCAACTACTAACCTAAAGGTTGGCAACTCAAACCCACCCAGTGGCATTGTAGAAGAAAGGCCTGGAGATCTGCTTCCGTAAAAGAATACAGCCAAGAAAACCCTGTGGAGCAGTTCTACTCTGTAATGCACGGGGTCACCATGAGCCAGAATCGACTCAACAGCAACAGGTTTGGTTTTAGGGTATGATTAAGAATGCAGAATCTGGAGGCAGAATACCAAAGGAAAAAAAAAATCTACAGAGCAGCTAGCGGGTTCAAACCACCGACCTCTCGATTAGCAGCTGAGCGTTTAACTAGTGCACCACCAGGGCCCTTGGAGACAGAATACTTGGCTTAGGTCCTAGCTCTGACACCTAAAGCTATTTACAACTCTTTTTTTTTTTTCCTTATATATAAAATAGAGTTGTAAGGAAGATTAAATGATTTAAGTAAATAATTGTACAAATGTCTTTTGCAGAGTAAATACTCAATTAACTTATTATGGGTACAGGATTGAGTAGTCAGGCACACACTCTAAATAACTATTTGCTACAGGTTAAATTCAAGAGAGGCAGCATTATGTGGAAGGGTGTTTCACATTTTTAGTGTTTAAAAAACACACTTGGGAAGATTGTTACAAATGCCTTTTCTGGGCCATATTCTCTGGATTCTCTCTGTCTGAATCTTATGCAACCTCTGATTGCTTATGAATGCTGTTCCTACTGGTCACTGTGATGAGTTGAGTTGGTATGGAAGATGAGCCTAATTTCATCTCTGGCTTGAGATATCATTTTCTTCCTTCAGGAGTGGGGATATATTTTTCTTGTTGCCTGATTAGTAACCTACATTTTGAACAAAGGGAAGGAGCATATCTGACCTTTGACATGTCACCCCATCCCCACCCCACCCCCCAAAACTTTTACGGCCTGGCATCCTATTTTCCCAATATATTTTGCCGCGATTTTTAAGTCCTCTTCCTGAATGAGCTCTCAGCCGGCAGGTTTCTTTGTCCTGGTTGAAACAATGAAATACATACTCCAGAGTGAAAAAGATAAAATATTTCATAATAAAACATCTTACCTGAAAAATGACCAAATAGATGAGTTCAAATAAAATGCTTAGTAAAATATCTTAAATGGTTCTGAGGAAACAATTGGCAGTTAGAACATCAGCATTTCTCTGAAGATACAATTTATGTCTTCAAATCAAGAAAAGCCTGCTATCATTTCATGCTACCATGAGAATAAAACTCCTGTTACTGCTTCAGAGAACTCAGGGACTCAACTGATTGCTCTTCTCAGTCCACCTCCTCCTGAGGCACAATGCGGTCCACTCAGCACACAGCAACATTAACAACGCATTACGTAGATTTTTACCATCAGCAGTGAATCGCCTCCTCATTATGAGCCTCAAAGGGAGCATGAAATACACCCATTCATTCAATAAATATTTATCGAGACATACTGTGCCCCAGGCATCGTGCTGAGAAATGCTTAGGAAAGAAATCCTGATTTTATCCAGCTGCAGTAATTTAATATGACTGCCCTGGTGACACAGTGGATAAGACCTCGGGGCTGCTAACCAAAAGGTCGGCAGTTCAAATCCACCAGCCGCTCCTTGGAAACCCTATGGGGCAGCTCTACTCCATCCTATAGGGTTGCTGTCGTCAGAATTGGCTCGAAGGCAAGGGGTTTGGTCATCTGGTTCAACTAAATTTTTAGTGGTATAGTTATTTTTTAAATTATACCCAGAATCTACAAAAATAAAAAGTATTTATTTTTAATGGAAAGCTCTTTCTTGGAGGGTTAACGGGACATTTCCTTTGATATCAGTCATTACAGGTGACCTCCTTCTCAGCTTTAAAGATTAAAAATAGAGATATTTTAAATGTAACATTGATTTTGGAAGTGTATATAAAGTCTAGGGAAAACCATTAAATTTATCATTTATTTCTCCAAACATTTAAAAAGTTAACAGTCCCATATGATTTTAAAGTAATATAGACAAGGCTTCCAGAGAAACTTCTGTACATACCACTAATCTAATCCCCTTATTCTCCTTTACTGCTTTCTTTGATGGAGTCCCTGGGTGTGCAAACTGTTAACATGCTCTGCTGATTTTCTGGAAGAAGAACACCAGGCCTTTCTTCTGAGGTGCCCCTAGGTGGATTCCAACCTCCAGCCTTTCGGTTAGCAGCCGAGTACATTAACCATTTCCGCCACCCAGGGACTCCTCTCTGGTGTTTGGAGTAGTCCTGAATTGAAGCAAGGGGACCAGCCTTTATACACTGCATCAAACAGTCATTGGATGCACCCTCTCCCTCCACGCTCCCAAGAAAGGTTGGTATAACCTGGGGTCAGGCAGCTCCCTTCTGCCACTGCAAGTCCAGAGAGGAACTCAGCTGTAAGCATTTAGAAGCCAATACTCTTGGCAGCTGGAGGAATGAGTGACTTGCCTGAGTGCGGGATCCTGGGCAGTGCATCACAGCATCGACTACACTACAGAGACCATAGAAAGTAAGAGGACAGTTGATCTACTTCAACATTTGAGAGGTGGGCAGAAAAAAAGAAAGCACGAAAGAGACTAGGGAAAAAAATACATACATTAACCACTTTCATATACACTGTATAATTTTTGTACTTATAATAATCCTGGAAAGTAAATATTATTAATCTATATTTACAGATAACAGAGACACTAAAAGAATAAAAAATTCTGGTTAGTCGCTTACATGTCTGGGGGGTATCTTTAAATTTTGGAATTTCAAGCTTTAACCACCATACTACTTGCTACAAAGGCAGTAGAGTGAGGGGTTGTTAGGTGCCATCGAGTTGGTTTTGACTTAGAGCGACCTTGTGTACGATAGAACGACACACTGCCTGGTCCTGCACCATCCTCACAGTCATTGTTATGCTTGAGCCCATCGTTGCAGCCATTGTGTCAGCCCATCTCTTTGAGGGTCTTCCTCTTTTTCGCTGACCCTCTGCTTTACCAAGTATGATGTCCTTCTCCAGGGACTGGTCCCTCTTAATAACATGCCCAAAGTATGTGAGATGAAGTCCCACCATCCTGGCTTCTAAGGAGCATTCTGGCTGTACTTCTTCCAAGACAGATTTGTTCTTTCTTCTTGGAGTGAGGGAGAATATAATTATTTTATGTTATACCCCTGAATTCCATTATTCAGGATCGAAATTTCTATCGTAATGACTTTGTGCTTTTGCTGATTGATATTGCATTCTTAATCGTCAATAATGCTGATTTATTAGGTTATACTCTGCCTTGATGATAATTCTTGGTTTAAGTTTGGGTGTTTAAATTGGCTACCCTCAAACTATATCATGTTGTTGTTGTGTGCCGTTGAGTCGATTCTGACTCATAAGCGACCCTATAGGACAGAGTAGCACGGCCCCATAGGGTTTCCAAGGAGTAGCTGGTGGATTCAAACTGCCAACCTTTTGGTTAGCATCCTCAGCTCTTAACCACTGTGCCACCAGGGCTCCAACTATATCATAGTCCCTTTTTTATTGAATTCATCTTTTTATTCCTGGAACTATGATTTCTTTCTCGAGACTGTGTAACTCTTCCTTTTCCATTCACTCAATATTATCTGTATATTTTATAATTGTAGTATGCATGTGTGTGTGTGTGTATTTGTAGAAAAAATTTACTAAAATATCAGGAATATGCCTCTATTCTTTCATTCAAATTATTGATAAATATGATAAACTCTTCTGGACCAAATTCAGGCCTTTCTGGTTACTATGTGGTGCATTCTCCCTCTGGAGTCAACCATGCTAAGGTAACAAGTTCTTAGTGATATGAAGACTTACCCAGCTCTCCCTAGCTTGCTGATGAGACTGACATGTGATTCAGAAACGTTACTAAAGTCCAGCTTTAAAGGTTCTACTTGGTCTACATGACCGATCATGTTGTTACAGAAAAACATTCAGTTAACTTGACATCATTTCTTCTATACACCACCACTTTGCCTTCTTTCAAGCCTCATGTTCTCCCACGACAATGTGTAAATTAGCACGAATTTACTATATCATTTTTAACACTAAAGCTATATTAACATCTCGGGCGTATGCATATTGCTACCCTAAGATACACCTCTTTGGGCCCTATTTATTTGAATAAATCTATTTTATTTAAGGGCACATGAGCAATTCTCGTATATGCAACTTTTTGTATTATTTTGATGTTTTTGCCAATGTATAAGTTAGAATTCTGTTTGGCTGCATGCAATGAAAACCCAACTACACTGACATAACTAGATAGAACATTCTATCTTCCGCATTAAAAAAGGTCCAGAAATTGGTCATCACCAAAGGCATTCATGTCCTAGGCTCCACCTGCTTTACCACTCTGCCAGTCTTAGCATGTGACTTTCTTAATATCTATGGTCAGAGATGCCTATTCCACCTATAGCCTCCTGTCCAGGTCCCAGACAGGAAAGAGAAGTAAATAGAAAAGAGTAGAAGTGGAGCCTGACGCACTTGCCTTAGGAAAGCTAAAAGAAAAAGATATCCTTAGCAGATCTAGCTCATGTTTGTTGGCATGAACTATGTGACGTGGCCGTCACTAAAGATGAGGGAGCCTGGCGGAGGTAGGAAATTTATCTGGGCATATTGCCTCCCTGAATAAATTTGGACTTTGTTAGTAAGGTACACTGGGAGATATTAATAGTATCCAACACACTCCCAATATTATTATGATGACGATGATTGTTATTCCTTTATGAAAGTGTCCAAAGGATTAAAGGAAAGCAATTTAATGTTTTAGGAGATAAAGAAATTAGGCATAATTTTGGGAAATATGTGTGTACAGTGTAAGTAACATACATTTAAATGATTTGATATAAAATTATCAAGAAATGAAAGTTAATTTTTATTGTATTAGAAAAATGTACAAAAATTAGCAATTTCATGTGGTTCAACATAATATAAAGGTAAGGAAAAATGTAAAATATAAACTTTATTCTACCTTTATATTCTTTACTACTTAATTGTATAAATGCTAGGTTACTTAATACAGTTATTTCACTTATTTTCCAGATTTGTATATGAAAGAGAAAAAAAAAGAGTTCCACTACTGTATGCCCAGCACTACGATACACATAGAGATTTTTATTCCTTAATTATATTCAACAAATTTTTTGGCACTCTAAAAATATTGGGCTCTACATATATTGGGCCCCCAAAAGGCCACGAAAAACTTCATGCACTTCAGAGGTCAATGATAGGCAATCATTACTGTCAGGAGTTTATAATCAAACAGCTTGCACCTAACCAAGTATGCAGTTATAACACAGAGGCACATTCCATAACAATAATAAACCAGTCCATAAGGAAGCATTGAGTAAGGGACTATATCAGGTTGAGGGGCAATGAAAGGATGTGATACTTGAGCCAGATGCTAAAGAATGGAGATAAATTCACTGGGCTGACACGATGGACAAGGAAATCCCAGGCAGAAAAACAAACATTCACATTGTTCACCTGATTCACTCATATATTTATCCATCCATCCATTCAGCATTCAGTTTTGAAAGTTGTCATCTTTGGAAGAGGCTTAATGTGCTTACTTGTTATGAAGTGCACTCCTTTTGATAAAAAGCTGTTTAAATTATAGCAAAGATCAAGGTGAAATATTTTATGCCCTTTTACTATATAGTGGTTTTAATTACATTGTTTTCAGGTCTATCTCTCAAGATTTTTTATCAAAGCTTTTTCTTTAAAGAGGCAGTTACTGCCTTCTTCAAGAGGGCAGGTTAGAGTTTTACTCATTACTGTATTTTAGAAGATATAATAATCTTTTCCAGCAATGTATTTGACTTAAGAATTAGGGATTCAGTGCAGGTATGCCTTTGGGGGAAGTTGACATTTGAGCATATGTTTTATTTATAGATTATTTAAAAAGTACACTCTTATACCAAATTTTACTTAGACCATATTTTTTTTACACTCCTGTACCAAATTTTACTTGCAGGTTAGTTCAAAGTATTAAAATTTTTTTTATCTTTATTGGATATTTGTTCAAACTCCATAGAAATAATGAAATATTGGTCTAACATTTAAATCAGTGTTTCTTCTTATTTTTAACATTTTGAGAAATTAAAAACATTACTTTCCTGTAATGCTTTTTGAAAAGTTTAAATGAATTGAATGTGATACTTAAAAGTAAATCAAGAAATGGTAATTTTAGAATATTCTTTTGCAAACACCCTAACTCCCTCCCAACCCCTGACATTGAGAATCATTTATTTTAAAATGTTGTTTGTTGTACAGAAAAAACAGAATACAAAAGATTGCTTTAGCACATTATAGCATTTAAATTTAACTCCTAAATAAATGGAATTATGTAACTGTTCAGTTGATTTTTTTAAATCTGTGTTGAATGATATTTAATTTTATGAGTGTTTCAGATATATTGCTTAACATTGAGAAGTTATATAATGAGCATATAGCATGTATTTTCAAACATATAACTAATTTCAACTTAACAGTTATGTGACCTTGAACATTTTAAATCACAGTTGACTAAACTATTTCATCATGCTGCATTTTTAAACTTCCATACTTAACCTTCTTACTTCTCACAGGGGTAAAATCAAACTGGATCAATCAAGGATGCAGCTCTGTGCTTTTAACCAGGCAGAGACAAATGTGACCACTTTTACACAGGTTACCTAAAAAAAAAAAAAAAATCATACATATATGATATTTTTTTCAATGTCTTGCATGCTGTTCAACTACAAAATATTTTTGCCTGACCCATTGCAAGAAAGTAGAAACATATACAATTGTTCCATAGATGAATTGACATCACAGCATGTCATGGGGCAATTCCATCATTTTTTGTGATTCTCTCAATGACTTCCTTGACATATCTTTCGCGTTCTTAGGTGATTTCAAGTGCATGCTCTACAGATTTTTATTGGATGGATTATAAAAGTAAGATACAGAGTATTAACAGAGGCCATTGAAACAATATTTAATTTGATAACCTCTATCAGCTCCCCCTCCATTTAATCTAAGTATATGTGGGTATATGTATATATATATATATATTTATATTTATATATGTGTATATCACATTAAATTGTCACATTTACAATCAATAAATTAAAATTCTATTGAAAACAATTTTTATAGGAGAAGAATTTCAGGCATAAAATCTTAGAGCAGGGAAGGGCCGTTCTGGTTCTATCCCTGTATTTACAGATAAGGTAATTGAGACTTGTATACAATTAAGCTGCTTTCTGAGTACACATTTAGGGAGTTGAGGGCAGAGCCAAGATATCCAGCTTCTAATCTAAATTTTGAGTACATTTTGAACTTATTTTAAGTGCTATGATTAAAAGGACTCTGATTTTTAATCAATTTAGTAATTAACATTTTATTTTTATTTGATCATATATACATCAGTTAAAAGCTAGTAGACCTTGCCTAGAAATCAATGAGCGATAAGTGCTTGAAATGCTTAATTTGATACCAGAAGCAATTTTGCTTATTGATTGAACAAGTTTCTGATTATATATCACTGTGAAGAGATACAGAGTGGCTTCAAAAGCTGAAAGTCCTAAATCAGTATATTATGAAGTACACACTGAATCTATTTGTCAATAAGATATGAAATCCTTTCCCTGAAATTAGAAAAAAGTGAATATGTATTGCCTTATCTAATTTTTCTAACAAATATAAAGAAAAAGGTATACTACTCAGACGTCATATTTTGTTTTATATTAGTATACATCGTTGAATGACTGAACTCTAATAGTTCCTTGGGGTGGGGGGAATCCATATTAATAAAAACCTTGCCTTTTTTATAATCCAGTTCATATTTTTAATTTCTTTCTCATTGTTGGGATGTTTGTACTATTGTTATCCATTGTGGAATGATGAAAGCAAAACTTTATCCTGAAATTGACATACTCTAGGATAATAATAAAATGGATAAAAAAGAAAGAAGTGGTATTAGTATTCCAGTTTACTTACAGTTGATTTTAAAGTGCTTCTAAGTAGAAGTTATATTTTTATATTTCAAATTGGTGGTGATTTTGAGGCAATATGCTCTTAGAAAACAATTTTATTCCAGAATGTGGTAAATTTCCTGCAACTGGAACATAAATAAAGATGCACACATATACAACTGTATCTCTATATATAAGTAAAACACACAATTTTTGAGAAAACTGTTTCCAGAAATTATACACACACACACATACACACATGCACGGACACCACAAACAGTTTTGGACTCCTAAATTATTATTACTAATGCTTTATACCAACTACTCTTAGAAACATGAGATGCATGTTATAAAATGTTCATTCTCCAAATAAACTAAAAACTCTGAATATTTCGTTTATGGAGAATTACTTGAAAATATGGGAATTTTTTTAATATATTAACAGCAAATTTGTCCTTTAAGGATTTTAGACTTATGTATATTTAGTAGAAGCTCCATATATAGAGGATAAGAATGATATGTTTTATTCATGTCAATTATTATTTTACATTGTTTTGCAATATTATTCACTTTTTTTTAATGGTAATTGTTCCATTCATTGGACTTTTTCTTTCCTTGCCCTTCCTCTTCATGGATAATTTTAGGTAATAGGAGAAATCATTTAAATGTACAAGTATTTAGAGTTATTTTTTTGTCTGTCATTCTAGGTTTTATTCTAAATTAATTATGCTATATTTAACAAATTTAAGTCTTAGAGTCTACATTTTTATCTCACATTTTGCCTTCATGTTTATTTATGTTCCAGTGCTTGTTTACCCCAATTGTTGGAATTTTCTAGCAGGCTTCAGTAGTAGAACTGTTTATTTCTAAAGATTTTAAGACATCTCTTTTCATATGACCCACTGTATTCCAGCTGCTTAAATACCCATTCTTTGCAAATAGCATAGCAGTTCTTGTGTTAGTGCACGAAGCCCTCAAATGTGGGCAGTTTATAGTTCAAGATCTTGCCTTTTCATTGGAATGCAAGTCCAGGTTGATACCGTAGAATTTGGCTGAGAAAGCTAGAGTCAGTCCATCACTCTTCTGTGAACACTTGTGGTAAAACTTTGTTTTTATATTCAAGATCTTATCTTCCAGTTACCTAAACTGTTATATTGTTGGATATAAAGTGCACTAGGTAGAAGATTCTTGTAATATTAAGAACTCTCAGCGACACTCTTGAATTATTTTGAATTTCCTTGGCGGTGGCTGAGATTTGACCTCATTATTTCTTCAACACGCTGATGCTGTGATGGAACTGTTAAGCGGATGTCCTGCTGAATGAGCAGCTGTTCATAAAGAGCTTACAGGATATTTCTTTCGTAGCAATAAACAAAGAACACTAGGAAGGAAAAGCTTAGTTTTCTGGTCCTTTATTTGAATTAGAGCTAGAATTTTAGTTACTTTAACTGTAATGTGAGCCAAGAGTATATTACAACTAGTAACTAAACTGAAAATTTTCTGTAAATTAGTAAAAGTAACTTGAAAACCCAGATAACACAGGGAGAAATACTATTGACTTTTTCAAAGATTAAGGATATCTGGAGTAGTTTTTTCAATTTGGGGCATTATCTTTTAAAAGGAATCTTGACAAAATTGAGAGAGAAAAGGATAGGAAAGACCCTTAGCAGCCTAGACACTAAATCATATAAAGGAATTAAGTATGATTACACACAAGATGAAAAACACAACTGATAATATTATAGACGATCTCCAATAAATAACAGGCAGTAAGAAGAGTATTTGCAGTTCTCCAGAAGGCAGAAATAATGTCCTAACTATTGCAAGGGAAAGGAAAGCATATTTGCATTCTACACCAGAATAGAACATTTTAAAATCAAATTATTTCATAGTGGAATGGTAAACTTAGAGACATTGGACTCTTGCCCAGTAAAAGTACTCACACAAAGCACAGTAGCTGTCTGTGGAATTCGTCTCTAAAGATCCTTTGATCCTTTACTCTGAACATTACTATTTTACTCTTAATAATTTTAGATCATCATTATGGATGATGGATAAAATTATGCTATAAAATTTAAAGATGGATGATATTAATTTGAATATAATAAAAAAATGACTTTCTTGCTTATTGAGCTTCGATGTGTGAAGCAAACAGTCTTAGAATATATTTTTTAAATGTCACATCTCTGGATGTTTCAAAGCCAACCATCTCTTTGAGGGAGATTTTTGTTGAATTGATGTTTTCTACAGTTTGATGATATTCATCTGTTGAGTGCCAGCATATCAAGTTTTTAGACAATCCTACTTTATACCTCTCAAGACTAGGAATGACCAACTAGCACTAATTACCATCCATACTAGCATGAAAGAGCCTTACAATGTTAATGGCTATCTCAGGACATGTTGGTAATAAATTCATAAGTGACCATCTTAGGGTAGGTTCTAAATGTGACAGCTGTATTTAACACATCAAAAACACAGTCTCTGCTCCCATGCAGTGTTGTAGAAAAATATATCTTCAAAGCAATCAAAAGAACCGTAAGGAATAATAAAGTATTTGCTTTGATTATGTTTTTAGTAATGATGAAGGGACTTCTTAAGTAACTACATAGGTTTACAATCAAAATAATGTTTCAGAAATATAGTGTTTTATGGATGCACGTTAAAGAATTTGGAAAGATATGCAAAAATTACTGTACAGTAGTTACCTCTATGGAGTAGAATCAGGAAGATAGTGTAAGACTTTTTTTTTCCCACTATATATACTATTGTACATTTAGATTTTTTGAATCAATTATATCACTTTTATCTTAGGGGAAAAAAAAGAAATGGAGAATTTTAGAAGGTACCTATTGTCATCATATTATTCAAAAAAAGGCAAGAATGCTAACTATGGCATGCTTCCTATCCCTTATACTAGCAAGTCTACCTCTATGATCCTATATTTGCATTTATTTTTAGTAATTTTTATTTTTATTTATATATATAGACTGCCAAAGATAATTATCTTTGCTGACAAGCACATAAGTGACAGATATTTACTTTTTATTAAAATCATATCCATGTGAAAATTACGGAAACACATTTATAATATCAAAAGGGACATTTTTCATACTAATTTATTTCAGTACTCAGTATAGTATAGTCATTCTTCTACTTCCCAAATTATAAGAAAGGGAAACTAAATAAATGATTGAGTTTATAGAAATGAAAAGTTATAAAATTAATTATCCACAACAATATAAATGATTGGCCTGATCCTCTCTATAGTAGAAGAGAATAAAAGAGATTCAACAGTTAAATTGAGCAATGCTTGATATGAAAATTTAATGTATTTCCCCTTAAGAACAAACTTATGTTACAGATGTTGGCCTTTCTATTTAAGATAATCTTTTAGGACCCTGTGAAAGATACTTCTGTTTTAACAAGTATATAAATAAAAGGATAAGGATGAATCAGACCTCAACTGTCTATATTTCCAGGACATGTTCATAAATCTTTAACTTTATATAAGGTACTGAAATAGTTACTGTGTAAATACTGTAAAACAATGAATTTCTAAAACTCTATTGTCAACAATAATTTGACCTGTGATACACGTTAATTGTGATTCATATCAAACATTTTGATAATTTCTGTACCAGTGAGCAGTAATATTGAATAATTATAATTGATGATATAAAATCTGAGCAGAATGAGTATAATTAACAAAAATGACAGGCATAAAAGCTGACTATGAAAAAAAATTTCAGTAGCAGGATACACTGAATAAAATGACCTCAATTTTTACTTGATTATAAATTAACTTGGCGTAAATCTTCTTTGAAATGCTTTTTCAAGCAGGGGAGAAAACCAAATATTGGTGTTAAAGATGTTTTAATTAATTTCGCCTAAGTCAGAATTCTGCAAATAAAAATCATTTTATGTACAAGTTGTGTCCAGCAGAGAAAACCATTGTAACTATTTGCTAGTTGTTGATATTTTGGCTGATAGCAGTGAGGTGCTTTTATTTCTTCCATCAGCAATTCCTCCCATTGCTTTGCCTCAAAATCCAGGCCAATACTTCTGTTTTCAGAATTTAAGGACTTGGTCTCACTTCTAAAGAATCATAGTGCTTTGTCTTTCAGTTCCCTGATGACGGTTGGTCTTTGGCATTTCGATTCCAATACAACATTTAACTCTTTTTTTGTCTTGGTGGAACACCTTCTATCTATATCATCCTGCTACATGGTTATAAATTGAAGAGAGAATAGTAAAAATATGTTTGCAGTTCATCTTACACTGATTTTTTTCTTTAATCTTTCGTATCAATAATCATTTTCTGCTAGTTGTCAGACCTCACCTTTCAATTAACAGGCATTGGCAATTTGGCACTTGTATGTTATTGCTGTTTGGGTCTTGGTTGTCCTAAAATAATAATTGTTGTTGTACATAACTTTATAGTAAATATAAAACATAATAATAAAAATGTGGCTAATACTTTGCAAATATGAAAGTTAACATTAAAATGTTACCTAATGCCAATTTCTCCAAATCCTTACTTGTTAGCATAATAAAAACAATAAAATGTATTTCCACAGGATGTGTAGATAGAAAGATCAAGTATAGGTACATTGTAAGGTTACTTGATCTTAATGTGTGTTTATACGTGTTTATGGCCATCATACTGTTAATCTGTTTTCATAACACTTTGCATGACTTTGATCATTAAGTCTGGCTTAAACATTGGATTTGAATGAATGCTAAAGGAACTATTTGGTGGGGTGGTGAATTCCTTTTTAGAGATTGAACCAATCGAGTTCGTCTGAGTGCAGCACAGTTGATAACCCAGTGCCAGGAGAAGGAGAAGAAGCAGAGGCTGAACCCATAAATTCAGACGAGCCAGAGGCCTGTTTCACAGATGGTAAGAGAAAAATTGAGACCTTGATTAGCATCCATTTATTAGTGTTTTGGGTTTTGTCTTAATACTTCCTGGGAGTTGTTTAGCAAAAAGTCAGAGGACTCCATTTAGTGCTAATTCTGCCATAGCTGTATGCTGAGGGGAAGTCATTGGAGCTCTCTAAGCTTCAGCTTCCACATGTAAACATTGTATTAATAAAATTTGTAATTACAGTTTGCTACACTATAAAGCAAGTCCCTGAGTGGTTAAATATTATACGAAAGGTTGGTGGTTCAAACCCACCCACAGGCACATCGGGACACAGGCCTAACGATCTCCTTCCAAAAGGTCACATGCAAGAAAACCCTGTGGAGCAGTAGCATCACTAAGGTTGGTCTCACCCAGTGCTGTTTGTCCCCTCTCCCCCCATGGACCTCCTCCTGTACTGGACCATACAGAATCCTTAGTAATGTTTATTATCAATTTTAATCATAGAATAATATGTGACAGAGTTGTAAATTGCTTAAATGTAATATTTATTAGATTATATGAATAGTAACAACAAAATTGCTTAGTAAAATCTTTCTACATTGAATTACAACGTTATTAGTTACAACCTTATTAGTAACTAAGCAGAAGCCTTTTACTTTTCTCCTTTTCCGTTATTACTACTTCATTCTCAAAAATGTTATTGATATAGGTTCACAAATACTACTTACCACAATATTGATATAGGTTCACAAATACTACTTACCACAATATTGTAGCTAAAACACCAGAAAATTTGACAAAATCAGCAACTATAAAAACACCGGCAGCAACGAAAACAACAGAGTACTTGCAGCACGTGCTGACGAAACCACAAGATTCAAAGCGTCATTGTAATTGGGTGATAATGACAGCTCTGACGGGAGCGCGTTAGAAGGTTCAAAAAGTAAATTAGCCTAGAGGTTTAGCCTTGTAGGTATACTGATACACGTCAGCTGGGCTTACAAAAAATATTTTTGTTGTTGTAACTAACTACAGGGATATTTTTATAAAAAATAAGAAATTTCTGCTGAAACATTGCATAAAGATTTTATAGACAGTCATTTTGGTGTCACCTCCTCTGACAGTGTCACCCAGTGAGGTTCACACCCCCTACACACCCTAGTGACGCCAGTGCTACGGAGCTGTTCTACTCTGTACACATAGGGTCACCATGAGTCGACATTCACGCAATGTCTACTAACAAAAACATACTATACAGCACTCTACTACTGTTCCCAGCTCCATGGACTTACCAGAATACAAGTTAATGGGCTAAATGGTCCTGTAGCCTTTTACATCAAAAATTGAAGCTACTTGCCAACTATCGGTAAACCATTTGATACAGTTGACCACAGTCTATCCTGAAATTCTTCCATCTCTTGTTTTTAGAAGCCATGCTACCTTAGTTCTCCTCTTACATCTCTGAAAGTTATGATTTCCTTTCCCTGTTTCTCTTAATGACTGTTTTTCTGCACATCCCATAAATAATATTGTTCCCCACATTTTGGTCCTTGGTTATCTTCTTTTCTTATTCTGCAGCCCTGAGGGATTTCATCCATGGCTATGACTTAAACAATCATTTCTGTGCTTTTTGCTCTTAAATCATAGTCTTTACTTCTAACTTCCCTCCTGAGTTCCAGATCTGCCTTATCTACCTTCAGCTTTTCAATGACCATCTCCACCTGATGTCATAAAACATTTCAAGATTTCTAAGTTTAAAACGAAATTTAGTGGGGTCTCTCCCATCAGATCTACTGCTGCCTCCAATCTTTCTCACATTGAAGACATCATAATTTATCCTGTCTCTCAAGCTAAAGTCTTTGAGTCCACCCTAAGTTCTTCCTTTCTAGCTACAAGTTGACCAGAAACTCTGGGGATAGGGCCTAAGCCTTTTGAGTGATTCTGATGCACACCTAAATTTGAGGACTATTGGTCTATAGGATAAAATCTGAACTCCTTAATTGGTGTGTGAAGACCCTTACATTTTGGCTCAGTATATTGTTATTGTTGTTTGTTTTGTTTGTTTTTATTTTTAATGGGCCCTTGTGATGCAATGATTAAGTGCTCTGCTGCTAACCGAAATGTCAGTGGTTCAAACATACCAGCTGCTCCGCAGGAGAAAAGACCTGGCTATCTGCTCTCGTAAAGATTACAGCCTAGGAAACCCTATGGGTCAGTTCTACTCTGTCACATGGGTCTTCTATGAGTTGAAAATCGACTTGATGGCACCTAACAACAACAACATACTTTTTTTTTTAACAGTACTCCCTTCCACGCATCCACTTTCTATCATATGGAACTTCTCACTGCTGGAATATATGTATCTTCAAACATGCTTTCTCTCTAACTGGAATGTGATATCTTGTTTCCCTTTTTACCTGGCAATTTCTACTTATCATTTGAGGACCCAGCCCCATGTTAGCTCCTAAGTAAAGCTTTTTTTTTTTCCTACATCCTCCAGTGTCCTTAACACTTCGTTTCTATCTTTGGGAGTGATTTGCTTCTGTTTAATCTGTTTCTGCCTAATTTATCTGTTCATAAGTTGATTTTGGCAAGTGTCTGGTAAGGTCCTCAAGAGAAGAGACTGTGTGTTGTAACTTTGCATCTCCAATAACTTCAACAAAAATGGTACTTGATAATCTTCCAGTCACTTTGCTGAATTCCAGAGATTCAAGGCACATATCAGATACTTAGCAAATGTTGTAGCTTAAATTTATTTCCCTTTCCCTTAGTAATTATGAATTTGTATGATTGCTTATAATTTTTCAGTAGAATTATGTAGCAAACAATAGGTTTGTAAACTTAAAAATATTAGAATCAACTGTGATATTTATGCCATTGCAACTGTTCTTGCTAATTAATGGAGCTAATCAGTCACAGATATTAGTATCATTTATTTGGAGATTATAGTCAGAACTTACTCAGGTCATGGATTTAAAGTGTTATTCAAAGGAATAATTTTGATCTGACCTAGGAAAGTTGTAGCATTGTCTTAGCAAGTGTCTTGGTCATCTAGCGCTGCTCTAACAGAAATACCACAAGTGGGTGGTTTTAACAAAGAGAAGTTTATTCTCTCACAGTCCAGTAGGCTACAAGTCCAAATTCAGGCATAATTCCAAGGGAATGCTTCCTCTGTCAACTCTGGAAGAAGGTCCATGTCATCAATCTTCCCTTGGTCTGGAAGCTTCTCTGCACAGGAACCTCAGGTCCAAAGGATGCACTCTGCTCCTGGCACTGCTTTCTTGGTGGTGTGAGGTTCTCATGCGTCTCTGTTCGCTTCTGTCTTTTATATCTCAAACGAGATTGGATTAAGACACAATCCAATCGTGTATACCTCATCAGTATAACCTCATCATAGTGATAGAGTTTACAACACATAAGGAAATCACATCAGATTACACAATCATACAATACTGGGAGTCATGACCTAGCCAAGTTGACAGATATTTTTGGGGGACACAATTCAATCCATATACTCCACCCTTTGGCCCCCAAAAATTCATGTCCTTGCCACATGTAAAACATATTCACCCCATCATATCATAACAAAAGTCTTAAATCAACTCCAAGTCCAAAATCCAAAAATTCCTCTTCATCTGTGAAATCTAGAATACAAGTTATGTGCTTCCAAACGTACAATGGCAGAATAGGCACAAGCTAGACATTTCCATTACAAATGGGAGAAATTGAAGGAGAAGGGATAACAGGCCCCAAGCAAGTCAGCAGAACACATTACATTAGCCCTCAAGGCTTTGAAAATAATCTTCTGTTCTCTGAGACAATTTACACAATAGCCCTGCCCTGCAGACTCTAGGTATTAGCCACAGTCTCCGGATTCTGAGTGGAGGCCCCTCAGCCCTGGGCTTCAGCTCCGCCTTCCAGGCCCACTGGGACGGCAACTCTGCTCCCTTGGCTTTAGGCACACCATTCTTCTAGTCCATCAGAGTGACGACTCCAACCTTAGAAATACCAGAGGCCATGGTTTCACCCTTTGAAACCCCAGAGGTCCTGGCCATACATTTTGAGACTGAGGCAGCTTGGCTTCTTGTGTTCCTTGCCTCTTCAGCTTCTGTTTCCTGTGGCCTCTCGGCCCTCTGGCCTCATGTCCACATCTGCCTTGCTGGGGCAAGTGTTCCAAAACTCGGTAGCTCCACCGATAAGTGCCCAGAGGCACCCAACTCCACCAGGAAGCCTCCAGCACACAGGCACTCAGCTCTCTTGCTCTGTGGTCAGCTCCAGCGCTGTCTCGTGCTGGTCTCCTGGTTCTGCTGCTGCTGGTTCTCTGCCGCTGCCCCTTCTCTGCTGCTGCATGTTCTCTGCTGCTGCTGGTCATCTGCTGCTGCCGCACCTCTATTCATTCACAGTTTCACAACCGTTTCCACATTTTAGGTATCTATTAGAGCAGCACCCCACTCTTGGTACCAAATGTCTTAGGCTGGGTTCTCTAGAGAAGCAAAACCAGTAAACTGTATAAATATATATATAGAGAGAGATTATATCAAGGAAACAGTTCATGTGATTGTAGAGGCTAGAACGTCCCAATCCGTGGATCAGGGTAGAGGCCTCTCCCAAGTCACACAGCTGCAGAAGCTGGCAAGC
>NW_004443973.1:18160064-18169587 GCF_000243295.1 Trichechus manatus latirostris
CAGATAAGCTGACAGCTCAAGTCCCAAGAACGGGAGATGAGATGACAGGAAGCAGCTGCAGGATCCAGAGAGAGCAAAAAGCCAGAACGTCTGCTTATATACAGATGCGGGCCACACCCCCGAGGAGACTCCCTTTCATCTGACTGGTTACTCAGTACATTCAATCATGGGAGTGATTACATTAAAACACGGAGAATCATGGCCCAGCCAAGTTGACACACAGTCTTCACCATCACAGCAAGTATTGTCTGATCAAGTATTCTGTCGCCTAAGCACATGCACATACACAAACCTAGAATAGAATTGTAATATAATACAATAATATAGAGTACAAACTTTGAAGCCTGATAAATGAGTGTAACTGACCCCCTGCTAACTGGCTGTAAGTACTTGAGCATATTTTTTTTCTCTAAATTTTATTTATTTTATCGTTGTTGAGAATATACACAGCAAAACATAACACCAATTCAGCAGTTTCTGCATGTACAGTTCAGTGACACTGATTACATTCTTCAAGTTGTGCAACCATTCTCACCCTCCTTTTCTGAGTTGTTCCTCCTTCATTAACATAAACTCACTGCTCCCTAAGGATCCTGTCTAACCTTTCAAGTTGCTGCTATCAATTTGATCCCATATCGATAGTTCTTAAAAGAGCATTATGCTCAAGGCAGACATTTTTTGCTAGTTAAGCTAAACTATTGTTGGGTTTTAAGAAGACTTCAGGGAATATTTTTGGTTTAAGGTTTAAAGATTATCTCAGGGCAATCATTTCTGGGGTTCATCTACCCTCCATGGCTCCAGAAAGTCTAGAGTCCATGAGAATTTGAAATTCTGTTCTGCATTTTCTCCCTTTTGATCAAGATTCTGCTGTCGAATCTTTAATCAAATAGTTGTCGTTGTTAGGTGTTGTCGAGTCAGTTCCAACTCATAGTGACCCTATAGGACAGAGTAGAACTGCCCCATAGGGTTTCCAAGGAGCAGCTGGTGGATTTGAACTGCCAACCTTTTGGTTATCAGTTGAGCTCGTAACCACTGCACCACAAGGGCTCCTCAGTAATGGTAGCTGGGCACCATTCAGTTCTTCTGGTCCCATGACAAAAGAGGGAGTTGTTCATGGAGGCAAATAGCCACACATTCCTCATTCTCCTATTCCCGACTCTACTTCTTCCTCTGTACTATGTGAATAGAGACCAATTGTTTTGCCTTGGCTGGTTGCTTGCAAGCTTTTAAGACCACAGGTACTAAGCAATGAACTAGGAGGTAGAACAGAAGCACTAAGCACATTATTAGGCCAATTAACTGGGATGTCCCATGAAACCATGACCCTAAACCTCCAAATCAAGGAACCAAATCCCATGAGGTATTTGGTTGTACATAAACAGCCTTTGCAGCTACTTTTATTTTTATTTTTTTTGTCATTGCTGTCACACAACTTTTGCTCTTGTTTTATCTCAGGTTTCTCATCTGAGGATAACATTAACATCCACACTAAGGGGATTAAATAAAATAATGCCTATAAATTAATTATTCTCTGTAGAAACTATGCTGCCATTGATGCTAATGACTCACTACCTACTCAGCGGCTTATCCTCAGTATTTTTGTAGAAATCATTGACTTGCTTTCATTCTCCAAGATGTTTTTCAACCAATCTCCTGTAACCTCATGCACTAACACATTACTGGCAAGAAAGATATCTGCAAACTATAAGGAATGCATACATCTTCTTTAAATACAACCCAAATCTCATTTTACGTGAGAAGCAAAGAAGTATGATACCCAATCAATATAAATTTTGTGTTTCCTGAAATTAATGCCATAAGCAAAGTACATGGAGTTTCCTTTAGAAGTGCTTGTATTAAAGGAATTTAAGCATTTCAACAACATTTATGACTCTTTGCTCAATAAGTTGATGAGTACCATGGAAACTCAAATCTGTACACATGCTACCAAGATGTCCCCTATCCATTTTATGAATGACCCTGACTTAAAATTTTAGGATAATGAGAAAAAAGTTGGGCTGTCAAACAAATGATGGCTTCAAACAAAAAAGAAGCTTTAGAGAAACGTGAACCCTCTATAAACCAGTTGCCATCAAGTTGATTCCTACTCGTGGCAACCTTACGTCTGTCAGAGTAAAATTGTGCACCAGAGGGTCTTCATGGCTGTGACCTTTCAGAAGCAGATCTCTAGGCCTTTCTTCCAAGGCACTTCTGAGTGGGTTCAAATCACCAACCTTTCAGTTAGTAGCCCAGTGCTTAACCATCTGCACCACCCCGGAACTCCTGAACCCTCTATAGAAAGTATTAATTCTGTGCTATTGCAGGCTATGGATGCTATGTTACTGAGATGTTGTTGTTATTAGGTGCCATCGAGTCAGTTCTGACTCATAGCAACCCTATGTACAACAGAACGAAACACTGTCCAGTCCTGAACCATTCTCATGATCGTTGTTACGCTTAAGCCCATTGTTGCAGCCACTGTGTCAGTCCATCTCGTTGAGGGCGCTCCTCTTTTTCACTGATCCTCTACTTTACCAAGCATGATGTCCTTCTCCAGGGACTGGTCCCTCCTGATAATATGTCCAAAGTATATGAAATGAAGTCTCACCATCCTGGCTTCTGAGGAGCATTCTGGCTGTACTTCTTCCAAGACAGATTTGTTCATTCTCCCAGAAGTCCATGGTGTATTCAATATTCTTCGCTGACACCATAATTCAAAGGCATCAATTCTTCTTTGGTCTTGTTTATTCATTGTGCAGCTTTTGCATGCATATGAGGCTACTGAAAATACTATGGCTTGGGTTAGGCGCACCTTAGTCCTCAAGGTGACATTTTGCTTTTTAACACTTTAAAGAGGTCTTTTGCAGCAGATTTGCCCAGTGCAATATGTTGATTTCTTGACTGCTGCTTTGATGGGCTTTGATTGTGGATCCAAGTAAAATGAAATCCTTATAAACATTATAATATTATAAAATGTTACTGAGATAAAACTTTATAAAGATTATTTTAATTCTTCAGAACATCAGTGAGAATCTTTTTGTGATTACTTTGAGGTTATTCATAACTTCTGAATTGAAGCCAGTACATAAACACATTTTTCAAATGAACCTTGGCCTGAACCATTAAACATGGCCTGAGAGAATGCACATCTCTGAATTAGATCTGTTTGAGCAGCTTTGCTCCACTAGAGACTTTATTCAGTCACTAGGCCTGCCAGGCTAAGTGGCTTAGCCTGATAAATTCAACAGGGCAGTCAGATTGATCAGCCTTTCAACCATTTATTCACTCAATCATTCCTTTATTCATTCAACAAATGATTATTACATACCAGGCACAGTTTTGAGCACTGGAGATACAGCAGTGAGCAAAACTCAATAAACATATGAATAAGTAGTAGGTCAGATAAGTAAGAAGTGCTATGGAGCCAGTAATGGGAAAAGGGTCAGGGGTGGCAATCTACTCTCATATAAACATAGTGGTCAGAGAAGGCCTTTCTAAAAGTGTGACATTTAATCAGAGGCCTGAAGAAAATTGAAATTGGCCATGCAGATATCTAAAGGAAGATTATTTTAGGCACAGTAACCCAATGTGGGGTTATACATAACATCTGAGGAAAATCAAAGGGCTGGTATGCCTGGAGTAGATTGAGAGATTGGAAGAAAAGTGAAAGCTGAGATCACAGACATAATAGGGGCCAAATTAAAGGATATTATAAGGATCTTATTTTAAAGTCTCACAACATGCAATTTTGAAAATAGATGGGTGGATAGCCATGGAAAAAGCAGGGAGACCTCTTGGAGGCTCCTTCGGTAAACTGGGTGGGAGATGATAGTAGGTAGTGTGGTAGCGTTGGGGATGGTGAGAGTGTGAGATTCTGGATTTACTCTGAAGTTAGAGCTTAAAGGAATTGCTGATGGTTTGGATGTGGGTTGTGAAAAAGAAGAGTCAAAGATGACTCTAAGGTTGGGGCCTCAGAAACTAGAAATATATAGTTGCCACATGAAGACTTTGGGAAGAGTGGGCTTGTAAGGGTGGGAAATCAGGAACTCATTCACTTACATTGGAAATAACTCTTAACCAATTCATGACTGGTCTACAAGAGCTCAGCTAGAACCAAAGCCAGGTCAGAGCAGCATTTGACCTCCAGAGATTTTTATTACTTGAAAGGCAGTGTGAAAGATAGTCACATCAAAGTAGTTGTGTTTTCCCTGAAGATGAATGCAAAAATAGTTTTGTTGTCCATTGCCTCACATCCACTGTTCCCTTTCCTCTTCACAACTATCACTTTACAGATGTGTTTTATTGATTTGCATCTTGTTCCTCTTTTTTACCTCCGCCCCACCTGTGCCATGTCTTACCTTAGTTCCATTCCAGAAGTTTCATAATTCAAGACTGAAGATTATTTCTTTAACCCTGCATCTTGCACTATCCTTGATTCCACATGTCTTGGCAACCTGTATTACTATGACCATGGCAAGCCTCTTTGATTCTACATGGTTTTATATTGTACTCCTTTTGGATTATACAATTAATAAATTACATAATCAGGATTAGGTTTGAGTGGGACACAGACTTTTCTTCAAAATAATGTATTTTCTTTTAATTTGGTAGGAGGAGCCTGTTCAACTTCCCAAAAAAATGTCCTCAGTTAAACAATTTCCTATAAAATAAAAAATTCTAGCTTTAATAACACAATAACCAACTCCCTTGTCCTTTTTTTTTGGAGTGGGGTGGGGCAGAAAATGTGAACCAAATATTTGTTTTAGAGGATTAAGAAATGTTTAAGAAGTAGTAAACTAAAGATTTGTTTACCTAATCAGTTTTTACACTACGTGTACTGATCATTTTGTTATATTTATTATTTTTCTTATGGTTATTATTATTTTTATTAATGGGTAGTCCGCCTTAGAAGTGGTCAATGGTCTCTTTTTTATGTGAGAGCATTGGTTTAACATGATGAAACCTAGCATAGACTTTATGTAATGCATCATGAGAGCAAATTAATGAAACCACCCAAGAGAAATAGCATTTACCCACTGCGACCCATTAAAATGTTTGAGAAGTTCTCTGTTATGTTTTCATTAATTAATAGTCATTTTAAAAAGAAGGTGTGATAACATTGCTGACCAGCTAGGTTGGAAATCTCCTGGGGTCTGCCTTTACATGAGAGCCAGACAAGCGGTTGAGCACTCCTGACCCAAAATAAGAGACACTCTCTGAGGTGTTATAAACCCTGTGGGCAATATTTATGAACCGTCATCTCAGATAAAACGTTTACTTACTTTTCTAATTAGGATGAATAGCGTTTTTTTTTTTTTTTGCCTTGATGATAAGAATAAATTTTCAATTTCAAGACTGACTAAAATAAATCCCATATAGTAAAATCTTATTAACCAAAAAGATAACTTTCTTCTCTGGTATTTATACTTGTAGCAGCTAGATTCTGTTCTGCAGAGGATCTTTGTTTTTTAAATTTGAGATAAATTCTAAAAGTATCAAGCATTAAGTTAATATTAAAGAAAAAAATTTACCTCAATTTTTTCTTCTGTCTGTTTCCTTCTGCCTTGAAAGAGATTATCTGGTAGTCAATTTCTGACCCTATCCTTTTACTATTTTTCTATCACATTTTGTAAAATATTCCCTCTTAACTAAATGCATTTGAGATATAAAGGAATTAAAGTACAATGAAAACAAATTCTTTCAGATACGATATCATGTTAACTGCAATTAACATTGGATAAATAAAGTCACGAGTATATTTTCCATGCAACCTGAGTTTTTTTTTTTTCTTTCTCATCTAATCTTTGTGTAAATTCTAGAATTTATAGCTATGCAACCCTTCAGATTGTAACTAAATGCATAGAAGATTTTGGAACTCTTTTGGGGATCACATCTTTTTTAAGTCAGTCATACACCACGTATTAAGTTGGGTACAGGACTATAGTAAGCACTGTGAGCAGAAAGAAAGGTAATGACAGACGCATCTCACCCTTCTGGAAACTTACAACCTACCAGAGAGAAAGGACAGGAACACATAAATTACACATGATAGCAAAACACCAGAAACTAGGGAAAATACATAGCTTGCTACATTCCTGTAGTTCTAGAAATTAAAGTCCTGGGGATATGTAGTATTAACTGGAGCAATGAACTCATTTCAGTTCAGAAACATAAAAGGAGCCATAACAAGATAGTGTCTAATAGGTGTAGTTCATGAAGATAATTCATTTTATTCTTTCATGACTTTCAGCTTACGGTTCTCACAGTATTTTAGGCTCAGTCATTTTTTATTGAAATATATTATTTTATAGAAAAGGAAGTTATTTTTTAAGTGCCAAACTTACCAGCTTCCGAAGCACGTATCAAAAAGGTGCTGCCTATTCTTGCCCTCTCGCCTTCAACCTTCCCTCAAATGAGGCTCTTAATTACACACGTTAAATTTTTTGAGAGGGGAATTAATTGTAGTTCCTCTTTTAAATTCTTCTTTTTTCCAAATTAGGTTGTTTCTTTTTCTTTTTTTAATTTTCCTGTTAATTTTTAAATTTTTCAGTCATCACTCTGGACCTCTCTAGTACATGGCTCTGTTCAACACTCTTTCATAACACTTTTTACTGCCTGACTTCCCTGTTACGGTAGCCCCTTGGTTCTCTGTGTTCATCTCTCACCACTCCAACTGTCTCCTTTTCCTTCAAGGTTTCTCATCTTTCTCCTTTTCAGTGTGTTTAGGCAAATGTTTACCAACCAACTCTCCAATAAAAAGAAAGTACGTGCACGTACATCACTTCATTATAAATTTTACTGACAGAAAGGATGTGTAGCATAATTTTGCAAATAATAACAATATATGCAACACTACTCTCAATTCCATACAGCTGATTGATTCTCACAGAATGCTACTTTTGCCAAACTCTGTATTTGTAGACAACTTATGATTGCAATTGATGAACAAGTATAGTTTCAACATGAAATGTTGGTCTTCTCATTTATGTTAATCAGTAAGATGAACAGAAAATAAAGAAGCAATATGCCAGAACTTCCTCTTTTGTCAATGACATGAGCAATGCTTGGCTGAAGCAAATAACAGTTTTTGAATACCAGAAGACTATTTCCTCAATTGTTGGTGCTATTCACAATATATTGGCTACAAACACACATTCTTTTATGTGTAATCTGTTTTATCAACATTTCCTTCATCACTTTCTTAAGTCTACTCTAGAAAATCAACAAGCCCTGATTTGTCGCATTTGATTATTTTTGTAGTATAAAGATTCCCACCATGGCCGATTTCAGACTATTGAAGTGACTTCACTGAAAGTGGAATTGGGACGAGATACACAGTAGCTGAACAGTATAAAGTATTTCTACCAAATATTCATAAATATCCTCAAGCACATAGATAATTGTAAAATGTTGTAATTAGAAAGTGGTGAGTTTTGAGTATGAATTATTTTTGTTTTAAAATGTCTTTTATTTAATTCTAAATTTATATAATTTAATTTTTAATAAAGGCTGCATTTAACAACCAAACCAAACCCATTGCCATTGAGTCAATTCTGACTCATAGCAACCCTATAGGACAGAGTAGAACTGCCCCATTGGGTTTCCAAGGAGCGCCTGGTGGATTCGAACTGCCAACCTTTTGGTTAGCAACCATAGCTCTTAACCACTACACCACCAGGGTTTCCATTTAACAAGCAGTTAGCGCAAATTTATGACAATTTAAAAATGAATTCTCATGAGCCAGTATGAGCTGGCCCGAGCACACCACTGAATTCTGTCCCTTAATATTGCTGTTCCAGAATATTCCAATTTGACCTTTTTCTCTCTTTACCCTACATACTTTGATTCCCACATATTCTTTTCTAGCCCAGATGTTTTCCCTGAGTTTCAGATTCACAACTCCAGTATCTCCAGGATTTCAGTGTTTAGAAGTTTTACAGGCATCCCAAACTCATTATCTCCTCAGTAGCTTCTGCTCCTATTGTCTTCGTTTCATTGTTGAGATCCACCGTCTTCCAGGACTTTTACCTACCAAATATGTGTTGAATCCGTTATTGCTCTAGTGCCTTAGTAAAAATGCCTTAATATAGCCCTTCTGTCATTTGTCAGGGATACTAACCAGAACCCTGAATGATTTTCTGGTGCTGAGTCTTCCCTTACCCCAAACACTGCAGCTTCCTTTTCTTCCAAACTATCCTTTACAGAGTTGTTGGAGACATTTATTTAAATTGCCATCTGCTTAAGTCATTTCCCTGCTTACAACCTTTCACCTACCCCTCAACATCTAAGGATACAGACCAAACTCCTTAAGGTGGAATCTGACCAATTTCTCTAACCTCATCTCATCTGTGTTTCTTGTGTACATTCTGCTTTCATCACAATTCTGAACTGGTTTTAGTTCCTGTGTGCATCACTTTTTGCTGTCCTCTTTTGGCCTGGAAATCCAGCCAAGCTCTTTTTGGCTGACTACTTTGCGTCCTCATCCAGGAAACCTTCTCTGACCTCTCCTCAACAAACAAGCCAGGTTAGGTAGACTTGTTCTGCGCTAGCAAAATACCTTCTGCATATCTGTCATTTTGGTTACATTATCCAGTTATAGTCATTTATTTTTGTATCTACCTATGTATTTAACTAAACCCAGTAAGAAGTTCTCTGAAGAGAGGGAATTATATACACAGCTCAGTACACAGAAGACAATAAATATTTGATGAACTAATGAATAAATATGAAGATTTTAGAATAAAATCGTCTCAGTTTTTCATAGCAGTATGTTTTATACCTTGGACTCAAAAGTCAGGTTTGTTTTTAACTTAAAATCCTTGAAACAATTTCACCTGCATCTTAAAATCAAGATCTAAGTCTATTGATTTTGTTTTTAGGACTTTTCACTGATTTTCTTCATATTACTTAGAACAATGTTTCTCAAAGAGTTTTTTACAGAGGAGTGAAGGTGTCAGCAAATTGTAGACTAGATGCATACCAAGAAAAAAAAAATTGCCATCCAAGAGGGCCTTGAAATGTGTTTTGTCCTCAAAACTGAGTTCATTTATTTATGCATTCATTTATTCATATATCAAAAAATTATTGAGTGCTCATAATGTGTCAGACTGTATTAAGATTGCAGTAATGGGGAAATAAGTAGTTTAAACACTGAAGGAGACTGACAAGAAATCAGGGAATTAGAGGGGACAAGAATACATTCTAAATTAGAAATAACTGACAAATGTTAAGAAAACCCCATAGAGGGTTAGGAGATGAGAGAAGGTGGCATCCAAACTGAATGAAGCCCATGTAAGAAGTGACCATGCAGCAGAGGGAGCAGTTGAAAGAGAAAGAGAACATTTATTACTGTGTGTGTGTGTGTGTGTGTGTGTGTGTGTGTGTGTGTTGTTGGGTGCCACCAAGTCGATTCTAACTCATAGTGCCCCTATGCCCTATGTGACAGAGTAGAACTGCCCCATAGAGTTTTCTTGGCTGTAATCGTTACAGAAGCAGATCGCTTGGTCCTTCTCCTGTTAAGCTG
>NW_004443973.1:18178407-18212533 GCF_000243295.1 Trichechus manatus latirostris
TATACAAAACACCTTCCCTAAGGATAGAAAGAGATCTGGGAGAGCTAAGAGCCCCTTCAGCCTTTTCTTATTTGTTTCTTTCCAATTGACACTGCCAGAGATGAGCCATTAGAAGCACAGTTTCAGCTAGAGATACCACTGGAAATCCCACTATACTAAAAACAGAATTTCTAAGAACTTTATAAATTGCCTCTTAGATAGTCTCTGTGAGTCTGGAATTTCATTTTACTCTTACAACCTAATGATTTAGACTGTTATTGTTTCATAGATACTGGCAGAAGATATAAGACTTCTGGTTCAGAGACAAAGGGCTTTATTACTCATGGTACAGAAAATAGTAGCATGAGCTTTAAGATGTTTATGTCAGTTCCTCCTACCCCAGTCTCACAGGGGCATAATATAGGTACAGATGAATATTGCACACACAGTGAGTTTGGAAAACAGCTGAGGAACACTGAGCTTGGGGAACCCATCCTTTCATAGCAAGCAGTAAGCGATTTTGCTCTTTGTCCCAGAGAGAGACACTACCTCTCTCTTCAAGGTTACTCACTGCAAGCACAACCCCGAGCAATGGCCTGGATAAAGAGCAGTCAGGGCCTTATCTTCTTGGCATAAACAGCAAGAGCAGGCAGGATTGGTTAGGGCCCACAGTGGACTGCTTCACGTAACCAGTTTCATCTCTGAAAAAAAGAAGACATAATAATAAAAGGACTACTCTTCTTAAGTCAGGTGGGATACAAGTAGGATTCTTGACAGATCGTGTCCACATTATCTTACTTCCCAATAACGAAGGAAATTTATTCTATGCTGAGTTACATTTGTGACTGAGACTTTAGGAGAAGCAATTAAAGAAAAATAAAGAAAAGTTTAAAACAAAAATTAATCAAAGTGTCTAAAAGGAAGACTTTTTAGGGAGGAGCACTTTCAAAACTGAAATGTAGATAATTTATATGAGGAAGAAATGGCAAGAAACTTAAGAAAGTGGGTGTTTTTACTTAGAGTTTGCCATTTTAAAAAATCTGTGTATAAAAAAATGAATAAAAAGTAACAGCTATAATTTATAACATAGGTATTATGTTTCAAGCTCTTTATATAAGTTATCTCATTTAATTTTCAAACAGCCCTATGGGAGTATGGTAATTTAGTCCCCTACCAATGAGGAAACTGGATATAGAGATTTAAAAGTTGTTTAATGTCCCAAAGCTAGTAAATGGCAGAGCCACAACTTAACTGATATCTAAATTCAAAGTCCCTACTTTGGAACAAGGAACATTATTGCTGATGTCAGATGGATCTTGGCTGAAAACAGAGTATACCAGAAAGATGTTTACCTGTGTTTTATTGACTATGCGAAGTCATTGGACTGTGGGGATTGTAACAAATTATGGATAACGTTGTGAAGAATGGGAATTCCAGAAAACTTAATTGTGCTCATATGAAGCCTGTACATAGATCAAGAGGCATTTGTTTGAACAGAACAAGGGGTTCTGCATGGTTTCAAATCAGAAAAGATGTGTGTCAGGGTTGTATCCTTTCACCATACTTATTCAACCTGTATGATGAGCAAATAATCCAAGAAGCTGGACTATATGAAGAAGAACTTGGCATCAGGATTGGAGGAAGACTCATGAACAACCTGTGATATGCAGATGACACAGCTTTGCTTGCTGAAAGCAAAGAGGACTTGAAGCACTTACTGATGAAGATGGAAGACTACAGCCTTCAGTATGGATTACACCTCAACATAAAGAAAACAAAAATCCTCACAACTGGTTCAATAAGCAACATCATGATAAATGGAGAAAATATTGAAGTTGTCAAGGATTTCATTTTACTTGGATCCACAGTCAACACCCAGGGAAGCAGCAGTCAAGAAATAAAAAGACACATTGCATTGGGCAAATCTGCTGCAAAAGACCTCTTTAAGGTGTTAAAAATCAAAGATGTCACCTTGAGGACTAAGGTGCACCTGATCCAAGCCATGATATTTCCAATCTCCTCATATGGATGTAAAAGCTGGACAATGAATAAGGAAGACCGAAGAAGAATTGATGCATTTAAGTTATGGGGTTGGTGAAGAATATTGAATATACCATGGACTGCCAGAACAAACATATCCATCTTGGAAAAAGTACAGCCAGAATGCTCCTTATAAGCGAGGATAGTGAGACTTACTTTGGACATGTCATTAGGAGGGACCAGTCTCTGGAGAAGGACATCATGCTTTGTAAAGTAGAAGGTCAGCAAAAAAGAGGAAGACCCTCAACAAGATGGACTGACACCGTAGCTGCAACAATGGACTCAAACATAGCAATGACTGTGAGGGTGGCGCAGGACCGGGCAATATTTTGTTCTGTTATACACAGAGTTGCTATGAGTTGGAACTGACTCGATGGCACATAACAACAACAAAGTCAAAGTCACTGTATCTTTTTTTTTTTAAACCATATTATGGCTCCTAAGAGCAGTGAACACAAAATAGAAGTTTGCCCTTGCACCTCAGTTCCACTGACTTTCAGAACTCTGCTAACTGCTGGGAACTTCTTTCTACATCTTAATTGTTGTTTGGTGCCATCAAGCCATTTTCAGCTCATAGTGACTCCATGTGACAGAGTATAACTGTCCCGTAGAGTTCTCTTGGCTCTAATCTACAGAAGCAGGTCACCAGGTCTTTCTCCCATGGAACCACTGGGTGGATTTGAACCACCAACCTTTCGGTTAGCAGCCTAGCACTTAACCATTTGCACCACCAGGGCTCCTTGCACCTTAGTAGGTCTGTCCATTCTCCATGTGCCAGCAGAGAACTATTTTCTTCAATATTGATACCAACAGTTGCAAAAAATACCAAGGATACTTTTTAAAGTATTTATAGCAGAACTTGGAGTAAGCAGAATGAGAAAGACACAGCCCAGGATTGTGGACAGGTAGTATAAGGTTAGCCATTAAGAATACAGGTGCTTTTGCTTTCATTTCCTCCAATAAGGTGTCAGTTCTGACTCACGGTGACCTCTTGTGTGCAGAGTAGAACCACTCCATAGGGATTTCAAAGCTGCGACCTTTCCGAAGCAGATCTCCAGGCCTGTGTTCCAAGGAGCCTCTGGGTGGGTTCAAAATGCCAACCTTTTGAATCGTCATTGAGTGCTTAACAATTTGTGCCACCCAGAGACTCCTCTGACAACATGAATGGTGTTTAAACATGAAAGAGAAAATTCTAATACTTTAGCTGTGTGTAGGTCAGCAGTCACTTTCAGTGCCTTCAGCAAGCTCAAGCCTTTAAAAACAAAACAAAACCCAAACCCTTTGCTGTCAAGTCAATTCCGATTCATAGTGACCCTATAGGACAGAGTAGAACTACCCTATAGGGTTTCCAAGTATGTAATCTTTACAGAAACAGAAAGCCACATGTTTCTCCTGGGGAGCAGCTTTTGGGTTCGAACTGCCAACCCTTCAGTTAGCAGTCAAGCGCTTTAACCACTGCACCGGCAGGGCTTGTGTCTCAAGCCCTTTAATCCATTTAAATTATTCCCTAAGAGACATGTGGCTGTCACCACAGTATCATTGTCAGTCGTTTATTAAAAGTTCTTGGAGATTGTCAGAGGTGCCACATTCATGAAGTGAATGTAACAGTGGTTTGTAGAACTGAAGCTTTTGAAGAATGATAAGATATGGATGCAGAATTCAAAGGAAGAAACCATCTTATATATTCTTCAGCCTTATTCAGCTACTGCAGTCTTTCATGTAATAGACATTTCCTGACCTCCTGCAATATCTTAACACAGTGCTAGGTACTGGACATGCACAAGCATCTAAAAGCAAAGGAGTAGCTCCTAAATCATGGGAGAGTGCAGGGTGGGAAAGGTTTATAAGGGGCACTGACAGTGGAATTGCATCTTAAGAAATTATTAGTATGCAGGGATGGTTCAACATTAGAAAAACAATCAATGTAATCTATCACATACATAAAACAAAAGACAAGAACCACATGATCTTTTCAATTGATGCAGAAAAGGCATTTAACATAGTCCAACACTCATTCATAATAAAAACTCTCAACAAAATAGGAATAGAAACGAAATTCCTCAACATAATTAAGGGCATTCATACAAAGCCAACCGCCAACACCATCCTAAATGGAGACAGTCTGAAAGCATTCCCCTTGAGTACAGGAACCAGACAAGGATGCCCTTTATCACCACTCTTATTCAACGTTGTGCTGGAGGTCCTAGCCAGAGCAGTTAGGCTAGAAAAAGAAACAAAGGGCATCCAAATTGGTAAATAAGAAGTCAGAGTATCTCTATTTGCAGATGATATGATCTTATACACAGAAAACCCCAAAGAATCCACGAGAAAACTACTGGAACTAATAGAAGATTACAGCAAACTATCAGGATATTAGATAAACATACAAAAATCAGTTGGATTCCTCTATACCAACAAAGATAACTTCAAAAAGGAGATCACCAAATCAATACAATTGACAGTAGCACCCAAGAAGATAAAATAAATGTAACCAGAGATGTAAAAGACCTATACAAAGAAAACTACAAGACACTACTGCAAGAAACCAAAAGAGACCTACATAAGTGGAAAAATATACCTTGCTCGAGGATAGGAAGACTCAACATTGTGAAAATGTCAGTTCTACCCAAAGCGATCTACAGATACAATGGCAATCCCAAACCAAATTCCAATGGCATTTTTTAATGAGATGGAGAAACAAATCACCAACTTCATATGGAAGTGGAAGTGGCCCTGGATAAGTAAAGCATTACTGAAGAAGAAGAACAAAATGGGTGGCCTCACACTACCTTATTTTAGAACCTATTATATGCCATGGTAGTCAAAACAGCCTGGTACTGGTACAACAACAGATACATAGACCAATGGAACAGAATTGAGAATCCAGACATAAATCCATCCACCTACGAGCAACTGATATTTGACAAGGGCCCAAAGTCTGTGAATTGGGGAAAAGACAGTCTTTTTAATAAATAGTTCTGGCATAACTGGATATCCATCTGCAAAAAAACTGAAACAAGACCCATACCTCACACCATGCACAAAACCTAACTCAAAATGGATCAAAGACTTAAATATAAAATCGAAAACGATAAAGATCATGGAAGAAAAAATAGGGACAACTCTAGGATCCCTAAACATGGCATAAACAGAATACAAACCATAAGTAACAATGCACAAACGCTAGAAGAGAAACTAGATAGATAACTGGGAGCTCCTAAAAATCAAACACTTTTGCTCATCAAAAGACTGCACAAAAAGAGTAAAAAGACAACCTATAGACTGGGGGAAAAAATGTGGCTACAACAAATCCAGTCAGCATCTACTCTCTAAAATCTACAAGATACTGCAAAACTTCAACCAGAAAAAGACAAAAACTCAATTAAAAAATAGACAAAGGATATGAACAGGCACTTCACCAAAGAAGACATTCAGGCGGCTAACAGATACATGAGGAAATGTTCACAATCATTAGCTATTAGAGAAATGCAAATTGAAACTACAATGAGATACCATCTCACCCCAACAAGGCTAGCATTAATCCAAAAAATACAAAATAATAAATGTTGGAGAGATCGTGGAGGGACTGGAACACTTACACACTGTTGGTGGGAATGTAAAATGGTACAACCACTTTGGAAATTGATTTGGCACTTCCTTAAAAAGCTAGAAATAGAAGTACCATATGATCCAGCAGTCCCACTCCTTGAATATATCCTAGAGAAATAAGAGCCATCACATGAATAGATATATGCACACCCATGTTCATTGCAGCACTGTTCATAATAGCAAAAAGATGGAAACAACCTAGGTGCCCATCAGTGGATGAATGCATAAACAAATTATGGTATATTCAAACAATGGAATACTAAGCAATGATAAAGAATAATGATGAATCCATGAAACATAACGTGGATGAATCTGAAAGGCATTATGCTGAATGAAAGTAGTCAGTCACAGAAGGACAAATATTGTATAAGACCACTATTATAAGAACTCAAGAAAAGGCTTAAACACAGAATAAAACATTCTTTGATGGTTATGAGGGTGGGGGTGGAGGGAGAGGGGTATTCGCTAACTAGATAGTAGACAAGAATTATTTCAGGTGAAGGGAAGGACAACACATACTACAGGGGAAATCAGCACAACTGGACTAAATGAAAAGCTAAGAAGTTTCTTGAACACAGCCAAACACTTAAAGGGACAAAGTAGCAGGGGTAGGGGTCGGGAAACCATGGTTTCAGGGGACTAGGTCAATTGGCATAACAAAGTTCATTAAGAAAATGTTTTGCATCCCACTTTGGTGAGTGGCATCTGAGGCTAGCAAGCGGCCAACTAAGATGCATCGATTGGTCCCAACCCACCTGAAGCAAAGGAGAATGAAGAACACCAAAGACACAAGGAAAATATTATCCCTAGAGACAAAAGGGCCACATAAACCAGAGACTCCATCAGCCTGAGTCCAGAAGAACCAGATGTTGCTCACTTACCACCAATGACCACCCTGACAGTGAACACAACAGAGATTTCCCTGGCGGAGCAGGAGAAAAGTAGGGTGCAGAACTCAGATTCTAGTAAAAACATCAGACTTAAAGGTCTGACTGAGACTGGAGGGACCCTGGAAAACATAGCCCCCAGACTGTGTTAGCCCAAAACTAAAACCATTCTCAAAGCCAACTCTTCAGACAAAAATTAGAGTGGACTATAAAACATAAAATGATACTGGTGAAGAGCGTGCTTCTTAGCTCAAGTAGATACAAGGTACTAAATGGGCAGCTCCTGTCTGGCGGTGAGATGAGAAGGCAAAAAGGGACAGGAGCTGGTTGAATGGACACCGGAAATCTGAGGTGGAAAGGAGGAGTGTGCTGTCACATTATAGGGAGAGCAACTGGGGTCACATAACAATGTGTGTATAAATTTTTGTATGAGAAACTAACTTGAACTGTAAACTTCCACTTAAAGCACAATAAAAAAGAAAGAAATTATTAGGACTCAGACAACTGAAGAGTAAAGAAAGGGGAATTAGATGAAAGTGGAAATCCATGTAGGCGTCAGAGATCATTGTTCTTTTAGAAGATTACAAATAATTTCATTCTTTTTTTCTCTTGTCCTCTGGTGACCAGCAGCATGCACTGTTAAGAAGGCTACAACTAAAGGTTACACAGTAGGTATAAGCCAGAAGAAAGTCATATGGCCCATAAAAGTATTATATTTCAGTGTTCTCATGATCATGATTTTATTTTCTGTTTTAATTACACATTATGATTTTAAGTTGTACTTGAATTGAAAATTGAACATTATTTCCACAGGCCTTTGAAGATATATATATTGAACGGAAAAAGAACATTAAGATTATTCTGGAGTATGCTGACAAGATATTCACTTATGTCTTCATTCTGGAAATGGTTCTAAAATGGGTAGCATATGGTTACAAAACTTACTTCACCAATGCCTGGTGTTGGCTGGATTTCTTAATTGTTGATGTAGGTGTTTTTTGAGTAAATTTTTAAAGATGATTTATTCTTACTAATAAGTGTTCTGTAAAACCTTCATCAATGTTTATTATATTTTAGTTTTGGTTAGCTTTATGAATTTTCAAACTATAGGTTTCTGTTTTTAGAAATAATAGTACACAGCTAGCAGAAATATATCTGTGAGGAATATTAGAGCAGATATCCTGCAACAAATGTAAATTCTTTTTTGTCATTCTAATAGCTATAATTTACTTTTGCATATGTTTTCTGCAATCAGAAGAAATGTGATTTTTTAATACACTATTTGAATATCATTTATTTTGGGAATAAGAACAAAATGAAAAAGAGGGAAGTGAGAAAGGAAAGGAGAAGAGACACAGATTAAAGAGGTACAATGCTGTTTTTGACAGTATAAAATTAGAAGAAGGTAAAGCTAAATAACTGTTAGGAGAAGGGCAGATATGGCATCAGACAAATCCTAGGAGAAGGGCAGATATGGCATCAGACAAATCCAGAGAAACATCTGCTTCCCTTTCCTAGTCAGCTCAGACCCCAGCTGCCAGCTTAGCCATTTCTCTCTCATCCCCATTCACCTGTGGCTAGGTCAGCAGGCATTGGTCCTCTGTTCCATAGGTCTGATAATCCATTGAAACGACTCACGAACTGCAGGGAAAGGTCTATCTTTAATCTAGCAGACAAAAGGATACAAACATATAGGACAAGGTATGAAAGGAGCCTCTGCACAAAGCTTCCATGTCCTCAGGGGACATGCTTACCCTCCCGAAAGCAGGTGTTCATTCTCTCCACCCAAGAAGCTCCAGTGAGCCACTATCTTCTAAGGCCTTTATTGGCTTCATCTTGTGGCCATGATAGATTACATCATGCCTCCTGAGGCTTAGTCAGCCTCAGACCCCCAGGTAATCTCTCTTGGTCTGGCCAGCCCCCACTTACTGGTCTCAGGTATGGTCTGGCCTTCAGGAACCAAGACCAAAGATCAAATTGTTTACTGCAAGGGAGTTCCACACCTCACAGCGGAGATGGAGTTTTTATTTATCTCAGTCATAATGATAGGAAAACCAAAATAAGTCACAACAACTTTTGTCCCTGTCTCAAACATCTAACTCACCCTTCATCTCTGGGATGCCAAAGGAGCAGGGAAGTAGGCACCAATAATTTCAAATCATTAATTAAGAAAACTGTTGAATACTTGACTGATAGAAAATACATAAGAAAATGCTTCAGTTTATGTACTATTTTTAACAAAGCAAAAATGCACTTACAGGCATCTTGTTGAAATAAGAACATCCTAAAACAGCTGCTGAGATTAGGAATTTCAAATACAAATTAATGGTACAACATCCATTATTACCAACTCATTATTATTTAGTGTGCTCTAATTATTTTTATTTTAAAATGCTTTCTTAAATTAATTAATGACTTCAAACACCCAATCTTATTTTTCTCATCAGGATTTGTGTCCTTCAATCTCTTACTAATTCTCCTAGATTTTAAGAATACTAGCCTCCGTGGTTAGGGAAGAAACACACTGAAGTCAGTCACATGCTAACCCTCAGTTTCTAGAGATTCGTTTTCCATGTGATGCCTGGAATAATTAAAAGCAACTTGCTAATCTTTATAGTGACCACAAGTTCTTTAACATCTAACCAAGAGTTTGCATCACCAGATTTTGCAGAAAAGATAAATTAATGCAGCACCATTCATAGATTTAAAAACTATAAAGTAGGCATGATCATACATAGCAAAATCTGATTATAAAATTAAATCAAAACTGATCATATTTACTTCAAAGTTAATTTTCTTAATGGTTGTATAAGGCACAGTAAACTGTTTTTTAAGATCTCAATAAATATATTAAAAACAATAAGGTTTTGCTTTTATGGAAGTGATGTACAAAATAATTCTTTTCCAAAGTATAGCTATACATTATACCCTATGTGTTCTCTCAGACTTCCTCTATGACATTAATGATTTCATATTGTTTGATTTGTTATTTGATTCACCTTTTACGTATCAAGTCACCTAGTCACTGCCTAGGAAAAAAAAATGGCCAAGATAGATACTTTTGTAATATAATAGAGTTAAAGGAAGTTTAACCAAAATAAGAAATAATAGAAGGAATGTGGCTATTTCTTTTCTTTTATCTTAATATTTAAATATGATTGGGTTTTTTGAAAATTTTTACAAAATCTTTAATATATTCAGAACTTTTAAAAATATTATCATACGCATACTTGTTTTCATCACCCATCTTAAGAAATGTAAGTTTGCAAGTACAGTTGAATTTATTTTAAATTAAGAAAGCAATATGGCTATTTAATAATGGAAGTTATTTTGCCTTGCATTTTAAAATATGAACTGGTGATTTCCAATGGATGTAACACTATCTGTCTATCTGTCTGTCTATACATATCAGAATTCAGGAAAGTATATAGCTTTAAATATTCATTATAAATATAAGAATACTCACAACCATGAGTTTTCAGAATGCTTTTGAATAAGGTATATACTAGGACTTAGATTTGATTGAGCGGGTGCCAGACTTCTATGACTTAACGTCAGAATCACATTCATTTTGTTATGCATGGGTTTTATTTCAACTGAAATTTTGAAAGTTATTCTAACTAATTATATTTTTACATTTAATAAGCAAGTACATAAACACTGATTACAAAAATGTGAAAACTATATTTGGGATTTCTATTAAGATAAAAGAAATAACCTTCTTCACTTCCATTATTTCTTCTTATTTTGGTTAACCTTCCCTTAAATCTATTATGTTACAAAAACATCCATCTTACATCTTTTTTTTTTTTTTAAGGCAATGATTGGGTAACTTGATATATAAACTTCTATTATTTTTGTTGATCTGCTATTAGTGAATTTTGAAAATGTATTTTCCTTTTTCTATTGTATCATTTCATTGAAACAATTAATGAAAATTTTATTTTTTGTAGGTTTCTTTGGTTACTTTAGTAGCAAACACTCTCGGCTACTCAGATCTTGGCCCCATTAAATCTCTCCGGACACTGAGAGCCTTAAGACCTCTAAGAGCATTATCCAGATTTGAAGGAATGAAGGTAAGAAAATATTAACCTTCCAAATATAACGTGCTTATTTGTTTTTCTAAATTTTATTTAGTTTGTTGTTGTTATTGAGAATATACACAGCAAAACATACCAATTCAACAGTTTATACATGTACAATTCAGTGACATTGATTACATTCTTTGAGTTGTGCGACCATTCTCATCCTCCTTTTCTGAGTTGTTCCTCCCTCATTGACATAAATGCATCTAATCGTTCAAGTTTAATGTGCTCATTTTTTAAATGGGGTATAAAATATGAAAAAAACAGGTATGTAAAAATTATGGACTATTTATATTTACACACACACATGCATACATATATGTGTAAGTATGGACTGTATATAAAAGTGTATATCTATGTGTATAGACACTCATGTACACACACATTATTTCAGTGCATATTTAACAAAGGAATAAAGGAAATATAATAATGCTTTTTTTATCTAACACTGTTAGGCAATGGAATGATTCAAATAAGTAAATTTTCCCCCTTTTAAATGGAAATCTTCCCTAAACTAGGAAAGTTCAAGTGGAAGGGAGACTGTTAGTCCTGACACCATCTCTCATATACAAGTCATCATGAACCTGCCTTGTCAGGTGCTCAAATAATATTTGTTAAAGGCACGACCCTGGGGAGAGAGTGTAAGAAAAGTCAGAGACATGAAGTAGCATCAGCCATCACCGTTAATTTCATCCTTAAAATGATGTCACAAAGTCAGCAGAACTATTTCAAATTCCAGTTGAGAAAACTAAGTGTCAGAGAGTTTACTTCACTTGCACTAGACTGCATAGTGTTTGAAAAGAAATTAATTTAGCAGAAATAAACAAGGCAAGATAAATAAAGTCTGCTAGTAGTGTAGCAGTAAGGACTGTATTAAGCCAGCAACTCCTTCATAAAACACATGGAGGACACTAACCTTATTTGCTGTCTATCTCCTCATTTGTTGCTGCTCTCCTCCCATTTCCTTTTATCCAGATTTATACCTCTTCGCTCGTGTCTGTGTTGTTTCCTCTGTCTGGAATTCATCCCTCTGTCTTGCTTCAACTCTATCAATCTAGCAGATAAACACCTACCCATCCTTTAAGTCTCAGTTTAAGAATAGTCTTCTTCATCTACAACCAGGCATAGTTGGGCATCCTTCCTCTATTATATTGTATGTGATTTATTTGTTTACATGACTGCCTCACCACCTGCAATCTCTGAGCAATTTGCCTGCAGATTAGTCTAGCTCAGTGATTCTCAAGTTGTGGCCCACTGACCAGAAGCCTCAGTATCATCGGGAAACTTATTAGAAATGTAAGTTCTCAAACCCCACGCCAGGCTTACTGAGTCAAAAACGCAGGGGTGCGAGTCAGCAATTAATAAGCTCTCAAGGTGGGGAAAAAAAAAAACTAGTTGCCATCAAGTCAATTCCGACTCATGGCGACCCCATGTATGTCAGGGTAGAACTGTGCACTATAGGGTCTCCAATGGCTGTCACCCTTTCGGAAGTATAGCCAGGCCTGTCTTCTGATCACCTCTGGGTGGATTTGAACCACCAACTGTTCAGTTAGTAGCCAAGGGCTTAACCATTCGTGCTACCCAGAGACTCCCTCAAGGTGAAAATTTGAGATCTTTCAAGCTATCAGGTCTTCTGTGTATCCCTGCTAATCTAATTATGGATGTAAATTCTACAACTTAATATATCCAATGTATAATGGTGTCCAAGTATATAAGAACATCGTAATTATACCTTGAATTTTTTTTTTTTTTATTGTGCTTTAGGTGAAAGTTAGTTTACAGCTCAAGTTAGTTTCTCATACAAAAATTTGTACACACATTGTTAAGTGACCCTATAATGTGACCACACATTCCTCCTTTCCACCTCGGATTTCCTGTGTCCATCATTCGACCAGCTCCTATCCCTTTCTGCCTTCTCATCTTGCCTCTGGACAGGAGCTGCCCATTTAGTCTTGTGTATCTACTTGAACTAAGAAGCACATTCTTCACGAGTATCATTTTATGTCTTATAGTCCAGTCCATTCTTTGTCTGAAGAGTTGGCTTCTGGAATAGTTTTAGTTCTGGATTAACAGAGAGGCCAGGGCCATGTCTTCTGGGGTTCCTCCAGTCTCAGTCAGACCATTAAGTCTGGTCTTTTCACTTGATTTTGAGTTCTGCACCCCACTTTTCTCCTCCTCCATCAGGGACTCTCTGTTGTATTCCCTGTCAAGGCGGTCATTGGTGGTAGTCGGGCACCCTCTAGTTCTTCTGGTCTCAGGCGGATGGAGTCTCTGGTTTATGTGGCCCTTTTTGTCTCTTGGGCTAATATTTTCCTTGTGTCTTTGGTGTTCTTCATTCTACAAGGAATTTCTTTGATAAATAATATTCAAGTACTCTATGTAAGAATTGAGAATGGTAAGAATTGAGAAATTACCAGTTTCATTTTATGCAGGAAGGCAGTATTGGAATTCACTGATATTAACTTCATTTTTTGAGCATTAGCAGAATGTTACAACCTATACAAAACTTACGATTGACCCACCCCTGAATTCTAGTATACAGTATACTACATTTTCATGAACAAACAATGAATAGCATGATTGGTCAGCAGGAGAGGCAAGCAGGTGAGCAGCAGTTATTCTGTGATACCTTCTATAAGCATGCAGTGCTACAAACATCAAGGAGGGAGTAGCTGCCTGGGGAAGTTTGGGAAGTCTTTACAAGGAGGTGACGTTCGAGCCAGAACAGAAAAAGTGAGCTCCAACTCGCAGGCCAGAAGACATTCCAGGCAGAAATACTGCAAGGTAGAAAGGCACAGAGTTGAGTGTGCAAGTCATATTTGGGCAATGACCAGAAGGGTCAGTGTGCCTAGGAAATTAGCATAGTGGAGAGGCTAGCAGGAAATGAGGATGAACAAGAAAATGAGTTAGAACAAGAGCCTTATAGATCAGGCTGTTTGTTTTGAACTTCATTTTGGTAATCTTGCTTTTCCTAACTTTGTTTTGGGTCACGTATACTTTAAGACTCTGATCAAAGTATGAATCATTTCTCCAGAAAGAGAACACAACCATAATGTTTTTCATATAAATTCAGGCCCTCATGGAACCTTTAGGTGTCCATGGACGGCCGAGGTAATAACCATTGCTCTAGGTCAGGGTCAACAAACTTGGCTGGTTACCTGATTTTATAAATGAGGTTTAACTGGGGGCAAGAACTAGAAGGCAGAAGGGAACAGGAAAGCTGATAATAGGGAGCCCAAGGTTGAGAAGGGAGAATGTTGACATGTTGTGGGGTTGGTAACAAAGGTCACAAAACAATATGTGTACTGTTTAATGAGAAGCTAGTTTGTTCTGTAAACCTTCATCTAAAGTACAATTTTTTTTAAAAAAGTGATACCAAAGTAAAAAAAAAAGAGGTTTAATTGGAACACAGCATTGGCTATTTGTTTAAGTAGGATCCTCGGCTACAATGGCAGAGTTGAGTAGTTCCAACAGAGATCATATGACCCACAAAGCCAAAAAATATTTAAGAAAATGTTTGCCAATGCCTACTGTAGATAATCTCATAAGCAGTCAGAGATCCCTGATATTTCACCATTTGGAAGTGTCTTAAGGAGTCTGCTTGCTATATTGCAAAAAAGAGAGAGCAAAATGCTATTTACATAAGAAATTAACCTTTAACACGTTTGCACTCAAGTGTGGACTAGAGCTGATGTATCAGAAGACAAGTAGGTTTTGAAAGATGTAGTAAAGAAAATCTAGAGAATGATAAATGCTACGATAGTTGCCATAGAGGAAACTTGGAGTAACATGGGCACTAGTGATCAACAGCAGTGGAAATAAGCAGAAATAAATGAAGTATTATAGATAAAACATGCCTCTTTTTTGTTTTATATGAGGCCAGCACTATCTACATGTAATCAAGGACTTAGAGAGTATTTTTAGAATTAGAAAAATAACTGAAAAGATTGTTGTCATTTTGCAGATGAGGAAACAGAGGCCAAAAGGTCTTAACTAAATTCACATATCACACAACTGGCAGAACCAACTGAATCCAAGGGACTTATGCCACTAAATTATTCCCAATCTTAACTTCAGCTAATATACACCAGCAGTTGCTCTATATGGGAGGATCTTTAATGCTGATAATTCTAGGATCATGAATCTCTAGCATGTATATTTATTTTTTATCATTTATGTTTATAAATTTTCCTCTTTTCTAGACTGCAGATTTTATGACTTCATCTTACCACTATCAGGTTTTGTTTTATTTTTTTTTCCATTTATTTAATCTGTCATATCATTTTAGCTATTATGTTCAGCACTGCCTTATATTTTAGCTAATAGTTTTACTGTGTGTTAATTGTGTATTCACAAATGATTATAAACTCACTGATGGCAGGGCTCATGTTTCATTTTGTCTTGCTTGGCACACTGCTGAGGATACAGTAGGCATTCAATAAATACATACTGATTGGTTGATTTGGTGCCTTAAACACTTAAGGGTGGCTTTTCTAACTCATTTAACACTGCATTGTGTTTCGTTTATGTTTGCCCATTTAAAACATTTTTACTAATCCTAATCGTTCTTTTCTTTCTTTTGAATACTAGGTGGTTGTGAATGCACTCATTGGAGCAATTCCTTCCATCATGAATGTATTACTTGTATGTCTTATATTCTGGCTAATATTTAGCATCATGGGAGTAAATTTGTTTGCTGGCAAGTTCTATGAGTGTGTTAACACCACAGATGGGTCACGGTTTCTTCCAAGTCAAGTTCAAAACCGTTCCGAGTGTTTTGCCCTTATGAATGTGAGTCAGAATGTGCGATGGAAAAACCTGAAAGTGAACTTCGATAATGTCGGACTTGGTTACCTGTCTCTGCTTCAAGTTGTAAGTGACCCCTTTCGTAAGTGCTTGGTAATTTAATGGACACTGGAGGAAGGCTATGTCATTCTTTAATCTATTAAATAGAAGTTAAAGTACTTCAAGACTTTAACAACAGAGTTGGTCTTTCTTAGAACACGTGCCTGTAACATGAGTTAAGAAGCATACATTCTGTTGCATCTGAGAGTTCTTAACCCATAATTGGTCTTTTGGTGTCATTTGGACCACCACCACTTCACCATCTGAATATTGCTCCAAAAATGAATACTTACTTTTTGGACTGCCAGTTTACACTACTTGGGGCTGGAAGGGACTTCCCATTAGCACAGAGAACTCTTAAGAAATGGAGAAAATTTATTTCCTGCCTTTCTCATAAACTTCCCCTCCACCTCTGGAAACAAAAAAAGTCCATGTGCAACGTTCACAGGCAATTGTAACAATTTAAAAATAATTAGCACTAAAATTTAGAATGTGACTTGGGAATGTGTCTTTTTTTTTAACATATAGCATCTTTATAGTAAACTGGTATTTTGAAATATAGCAAAGTTTACTAATTTAATACTACTTAACGAATGTTATGAAATGAAACAAACTAAACTATATTTATGGCTATTTACAGTGTGAGTTTCACATTCAGATTCTATAAATATTATATTTACAGGCAACATTTAAGGGATGGATGGATATCATGTATGCAGCCGTTGACTCCGTTAATGTAAGTTGTGGTCAACATAATGCTAAAACCTACAGTTTAAAAAAGCTCCCTATTTTAGTTCAGTGGTTTTCAAACTGTGGCTCCTCCAGCGCTTGGTGTGTATGCTAACAATGAAGAACTTCCACCTGATAGTAGCTTAGTGGTGAAGAGTGAAGCATTTGAAAGCAGACAGAGCCTTACTCAAATTCTGGTTCTACTACAGCTCTGCAACTGACTGAACAAGTTACTTTACCTCTAGGAGCCTTAGTTTATTCATCTGTAAAAAGAAAATAATTCAGTGTCTGCCTTATAAGGCTGTTGTGTGGATCCAACAAGAAAATGGAAGTAGAGCGCTGGCAGTAATACACCCACTCCTCACTTATGGACATGGTTAGGTTCCAAAAACCAGGTCGTTACGTGAAAATTGGCATTATGCAAGAGTCGGGTTCGAGTGCCAACATCCTTGCTGGTGCTCCCATGGCTCACTGCCCAGGTATCCCGGCACATCTTGGGCACATCTTGGGATGCACGGAGCATTGCAGGGTGGCGGGAGTGGGGGTCTGAGGTTGCCCGCCACCTCCAGAGTAGCAGGGGCCCACCATCACCTGGCCAAGCTCCAGGCCTCCCCGCCGACCCCCACACCTCACCTCTCCACCTTCCCGCTCCTCTGGCACACGAGATGAATCTCAGCAGCTGGTGGCTCCCCGGCCTGTGGGCAGGTGAGGCCCAGCCATCTGGGCCCGGTGGAGGCTGTGGAGGTTGCATAGGGGCCTCTTTGGGAAAAGAGACTCCTGAGGCCCTGCCAGAATCCTGCAGCCCCAGCTCCCGCTGCCTCCTTACCCCCACCTCCTCCAGGCCTCCGGCCAACCCGACTCCTCCGCCAGACCCTGGTAATACAAACCACCGGCCGCCTGCCCAGCCTCGCAGCCTCGCTCCTTCTCACAGACCTCACCCTCCTCCTCCTTGTCCACCTCTCATCTCAGCTTCTCGTTAATGTACAAAATAGTAGGTAATAGAATTTTTTCTAATGTCGTAAATGCAGAATGTTGGCTACGGAGATAGTCGATAAGTGATGAGTAGGTGTAAATGCTCAGTAAATATTGCTTTACCAAAAGAAAAATGAAATAACTCTTTTGTTCACAGTTTTTAAAATTATTTTTATATTTTGAAGTTCCTTGGAAGAGTTTGTGTAAAATAAGTTCCATGCTAAAAAAGTTTGAAGACTACGGGCTAGTCACAAAAATCTAGTGAAGAGATTTCTGCCACCAATGAAAAAACATCAGTAAATTTATACAAATATGATATCGTCTCTCTTACAGTTTCTTCAGGGAATAAAAAGATATATGTATGTTAGCTCATTTAGTTACTAAATTTCCCAACCAGTATGAGAACAGGTACTACATATAGTTAGGCCTTTGTAGTCATTTGAAGATTATATTTACGTACATAGTAAGCACACAATAAATACTTGTTGAATGTTGCATAGATTTTGAAGAATGATTATGCTGAGCCTCAACAATGCTAAGGCTTCTGAAGTACCAAAATTCACCAAGGATAGTATTGCTTGGATTATTTTAACAAACAGTATGGAAAAAAAAATGATAAATGCTATTGTCAACATACTCCTGACTTTTGCTGACTTTATAGGTAGATGAGCAGCCCAAGTATGAATACAGCCTCTACATGTATATTTATTTTGTCATCTTTATCATCTTTGGGTCATTCTTCACTTTGAACCTGTTCATTGGTGTCATCATAGATAATTTCAACCAACAGAAAAAGAAGATAAGTATTTCAAATCTTTCTTCGTTGTGCTAAAAAGAAGGGAACAATTATGTTTTCTAAAAACATAATTTGGAATTTAATCTGGGACCAATTAGTAATTAGTTTCATTAGTTTTATTTATTCTTCAAATAATTGACAAGTATATCGTTGCAGATATGCTTGATCTTATTACTCTTTACTCAGAAAAGAAATATTTCCAAATTTATGATTATTTTTAAACAATATATCAATCATTTAGCTTTTCTCCAGTATTCCCTATAGAGGCTTACTTAATGAAGAAAAATCAATGCACTAATTCTTTTAATCAAAACAGATTTTATAAGTAGTTAACTTTATTTTGTTCTGAGACCTAGCACTGTGTGGTATGTATTGGAGTGGGAGGAAAACATAAGATGCAGTTCCTAAGCTGATGAAGTTTGCATTGTAGCAGAAAAAAAATGACATGCAATGGAAATTAAGATTTGTTGAATGTTTGTTGTAAGTCAGGCACTCTACTGAGATTTTTGTTTCATTACTCGTCATACCAACCATGAGAGGTATTATTGTTATAGACTATGTCTTACAAATGAGGAAATGGAGGCACAAAGAGGTTAAATGATTTACCCAAGATCATGCATCTAGTAAGTGGTGGAATCAGTAGTTAATCCCACACATCTTATACCTGTGGTTATTCTTTTAGGTCCTCTATTATGCTGTATCCCTAAATACTATAATATATGATAGTGATAAGTGCAATAAGAAAGATTAACAACAATAACAAAAAATGTACATGACTCCTTAGAGGAAAAACAGATCCAGTTGAGGACCCTATAGAAAGTTTTATGTGACAATTTAACAGTCCTTGGAATATGGGTAGGATGACATGTAGCAAATGGGTAGGAAACGGATAGATAATCCACATGCATGGGAACAGAAATTTGTGAACAAACGTATAGCATTGATAAATATTTTCTAAAGTAGATGCTTAAGGAAAAGCAATCCAGTTTAGATGGAGCTTAAGATATGAGAAGAGAAATAGCTTTAGAGCAGATACCAGATGCCATTGTAGACATTTTTTTTTTCGGTAGGAATTGATGTGACATTGAAGTATTTTAAGCAAGGAAGAACATACAAGCAAGACATTAGCATTAAGACCTAATGAAGTGTCCGATCCTGTGTCAAGTACTTCACACTTGCAATCTTAGTCAAGTTTTACAACAAACCTAAAAGAAATAAGTATCCCCATTTAACCTCTCAGAGAGGTTACATTACTTGCACATGGTCTGACAGCTAGGAAGAAATTTCCTCGTATGTCTAACTCCAGAGTAGCTTTCTCCAGAGTCTGTGAAACTGAAATTTAATAAAAATTTAATCTAGCAATGATGCATAGAATGACTAGGAGAGAGGAGAGACCAAAGACTGGTTCACATCCTGCTTTACCTGCACCTGAACACAGTTATAATCTCCAAATTAATCCTTTGTGGCAGTGGAAAATAGGGGATACATTTAATTGAGATTTCACGAGGTAGAGGCTATAGTATTGTTTGTGATTTGTAGGCAAGTAAAGAAGTCAAGGAACCTGGAATGCAGTGGTTAAGAGTTCAGACTACTAACCAAAAGGTTGGCAGTTCGAATCCCCCAGCCGCTCCTTGGAAACCCTATGGGGAAGTTCTACTCTGTCCTATAGAATGACTATGAGTCGAAATCAACTCGATGGCAACGGGTTTGATTTTTTTTTTTAAAAAAAAGGAGTCAAAGATGCTCAGGTTTCTTGTCAATTGACCGGGTTACTGTGGCTGTGGCGCCACCCACAGGAAGAGAGGTCTCATTAGAGGATGAGGTATAAATTACAAGAGCCAATGATTTAACATATCAATTTAGAATCTTAGAGAAACATGGAAACCCTAGTGGCGTAGTGGTTAAAAGCTACAGCTGCATTTACATGCACTGAAATTTCATTAGTGTGCATGACTGGTGATTCACAACCAAAGGAGAATTTAACAAATGTTAAAATGTTTTTTATGCTTATGTTTCCAAATATAAATGTTTATTTTTCAGAGTTTTTTTCATTTCTATATTCTATTGTTTTATATCTGAGAGTCAAATTTGGCTAACATTCTCATGTACTCATGTATTTCAACAGAGGATCTTGAACAATTTTGAAACTACTATAATAGACTTTACCCTAATTTTCAACTTTTTTTTTAGCTTTATTCATTACATATGTGTATATAATATGTAAGCACACACATATGATTCCCCAGCATTCCCTGTGTAGTTAAATTTAAATACATGTCTAGAAGGAACAATAATGACCATATACAGAATAGCCAGTCCTAATTACTTTGATCGCATTGCTCTTAAATATTATTCTTACAACAAGAATTGCCACTGCAGGAAGAAAGATAGAATGGGTTGACACCATCACTGTTGCTGTCAGACAAAAGTTACTGGTTTAGAAACGCCAACAACTGCCGCTACCCTTTACCATACTTCTAGTATTTTACCTTGCAATCTAAGCATACCTTTTATTGTCTGCCTTTTTCTGAATCATTTCAGATTTTTTCCACTCTACTAAGAGAAGGAAAGAGAACAGGACCAATACTTCAGCTAGTTAGCACCTACGACACAGAACGCCTTCTGCTAGATGCTTTGTGTATATAAACTCATCTAATCCATAGACTGGAGCCCGGGTGGCGTAGTGGTTAAGAACTTGGCTGCTGACCAAAAGGTTGGCAGTTCAAATCCACCAGCTGCTCCTTGGAAACGCTATGGAGAAGTTCTAGTCTGTACTGTAGGGTCAGTATGAGTCAGAACCGACTGGATGGCACCTAACAACAACAGTCCATAGAACGAACTCAAGAAACTGGTATCTATATACAAGTGAGGCCTACAAAAGATAGGTAACTTGTTTAAAAACAAGTAACAGGTCACTAGCACAGTCAGGATTCAAAGGTCTGTTTAACTTCATATTTCTTCCATAATGCAGTTGCCTCTTGCACTTTTTAACTTCACCATTTAGATCTCATCATAAGGCTCTACCAACACCCACACTTCTTTCTAATAACCAACACCAATTTACTAGTTTTTCCAAATATCTATCATCCTTTTATACATTTTCACCTTTAATAAATTCATGTGACAAATGTTTTTAAAATCATCACAAATCACATTCTATGTTCTAAAATATTAGCACACAAATTATTATGGGGTGCAAGTTGTAAAAGAAGAACATATGTGATATATTTACACAAATACCTTCCACAGGCAAGGACACATATGAGTAAATCCTAAATAACAAGAACCGTTTTCAGTAGTAGAAACCCTATTAGGATAATAACTACTATAATAACAATAACAGAAAGAGTAGCTAACATTTATTGAGGATTTGCCACGCACTAGGTATTATGTTAAATGATTTGTCTTCGTAATCTCAGTTGATCCTCTCAACAGTGAAGTAGTTAATATTGTAAAGACATGGTGATTTATACTTAAAGGGATTAAGAAACTTAATGAGGGACAACAGAGAAGGGATTTGAACACTTGAACTGAACTCTTAACCACTATGTAATACAACCTTGACATACAGGGTAACATAGAAAAAGACCAGCCTGACTTCCAGAATTTCTGCCACCCAGCTTTAAAAGAGTGCCTTTTGCCCAAGGCCTTCAATAAGCTAATCGTAAGAAAACAAAATACCACCAACAGAAGCTTTTCTGTTGAAGGATTTTGTAACTTCTTCTTGGTTTCATCATGTTGGCAGCCAGAGTATTATCAGGGGAAAACAAAACTTTGCTTTTCACCTCTAATTCAGAGTTCTCTCATCAGTGTTTTCCTAGTTTCTCCCGGTAAGTTCTTGGCATGCTATGATATTCAGCCCCCACCAGTGAGCAATAAAGAACCTGGGCTCCTCTTGACATTGGCATGAAGGGAGTCACTTCCGACTCATAGCAACCCTATAGGACAGAGTAGAACTGCCCCATAGGGTTTCCAAGGCTGTAATCTTTAGGAGATCAGACTGCCACATCTTTCTCCCGCAGAGTGGCTGGTGGGTTCGAACCTCCAATCTTTTGGTTAGCAGCCGAGTGCTTAGCCACTGGGGCACCAGGACTCCTTCCTCCCATGAGTAGATCAGATAAATATCAAAATTACATAAAGACTACATATCAACTAGAAGAATGGTGAATTAAAACTAAGACAGATAGAGAAGTCTGGTTATCATTAGGTATTTGATAAATAAGAAGATGCAGTATGGTAGGAAGCTGAATATTACCTATAAACCCATTGCCTTTGAGTCGATTCTGACTCATAGCGACCCTATAGGACAAGGTAGAACTACCCCATAGGGTTTCCAAGGAGCAGCTGGTGAATTCCTACTGCTGACCTTTTGGTTAGCAGCCAAACACTTAACCACTGTGCCACCAGGGCAGCAATATTACCTATAGGGAACCCATAACCAGACTAATTTCAGGACTCTACAATTTATGTAGGGATTTCAGAGCTCTAAATTCTCAAAAATAAACTCCTTATTACATGCATTATACTAATTTATGCCTTCACTAAAAAGGTGATATTACAAACCAATGTAGAATACTCATGAATCTATAAAGAATATTAGAGATAATTTTAAGAAATTACCAGCACCTGAAAGAGCAATTAACTTTGTGAGATTTAGGCTTTTCTGGTGCTCAATAAGATAGGAGAGGATAAAAAAATTTTTTTTTTTAAGTTAGATGATGACTTTTTATTGGTGCTCCTTAAAGTTTATGTTTTCTTTCACATATTCCATTGGAAAACACTGCAAGTCAGGGGCTCTGGGTTATTGATTTCCTCAGTACCTAGAACTCTATCATGCATCACTTTGACAATAAAATGTTTGTGTTGAAATTCTTTATTGGAATTGAAGAAGTAAAGAATTTTTTGAAATATATATGGATAAGTGTATTACATATTTACTGTATGTTTCTTCTCTATTACAGGAAAGATGGCATATTAAAATTAAAATGAATATAAAACCTAACACTATTGTAGCTACTATTTTGAGCTCCTACTCTTTACAAGGGTCCTAAATATAAGCCACATCATGAGAGAAAATGTTCACTACTTGAATTTCTTATAACCCTAATATATTTGTTATTTAGTAATAAAATGCTTAGTGCGACAAGTAGCAGAAAAGTGAGAAACCAGCACATAGTTAAAAGTAATACAGGTTAGTTCACCACAAGATAATTGAGCCAATCATTACTGTATATAGCACATGCATTTTATACATGTGTTACATTATATATGGAGGGTCATGTGCCTATACATAGATAATCCTTTAAGACAGATTGCATTTATAGCTACTTTGCCCACAATAAAATAATTTCATTTCTATATTAGTACATTGTTTAATCTGTCTTAATGATCTAAAGAAACATGTAGACAATGATTCTGGTTTTAAATAGTTTTTTTTTTTTCCTTTACCTTGGAGGTCAAGACATCTTTATGACAGAAGAACAGAAGAAGTACTATAATGCAATGAAAAAGCTGGGATCCAAGAAACCACAAAAGCCAATTCCTCGGCCAGGGGTAAAAAAATATATATATATGTATTGTCTTTAGCATATACATTTTCAGAATTATTTTTAATTCATCTTTCATGCACAACTATTTCTTGAATATGAACTAGTGTTTTCCAATTTTGAACAAAAGTCCTTTTAAAACTGAATATATGTTTTTGAACATTATCACAGTTCTTAATATCTTGTCTTATTTTTTATTTTTCTATGAAGATTAAAAATAATTATATATACTTCTACCTTTATCTTACCTACTTGACTTACTAAGTACAATGGCCTATAGCTGGGTATTAATTGTGCATCTGTCTTTATGACACCCTATCTGTCTTCAGCCATAACACTTTGGTAAAGTGTGTTATGTTGAGTATGAATTGAAATGCATGTAATGCATATTAAAATTTTTAGTTGTTAGAGGAATACAAACTAGTACCTGACGGTTAAGACCATTTCCATCTGAGCCTATTCTTGTTTTTGACCCCATAGTAGGATAAAGTTCAGATTCATGACTTGTCCAATTGCTTCTCTTGCTATTTTTTCTAATATCAGGTATTTAAATGTTAATTTTACAGTATTGGTAGATACTTTTTAAATGGACACATTGCCAGGTACCACTCAGACCTACTGAATTACAATCTGTGGATTTGAAATTTTGGTAATTTTTTAAGTGCGCCACTTGACCGTGATACAATTCTCTCAAATTTGCCTATGCAACTTTTAAAGGGATTTTGAAAACCGTTATGTTTTCTGGAAAGCATAATACTATGAGTGAGATTGACAATAAAAGTAATATATAAATATGGACATTGTGGAAATACATATAGTCTATACATAGAAGAGATAAGACAATATGGGTCTCTGATATTCTAAAATTAATATCAGTAAAATACAATGCAGCACATTGGTTAAAATAGTATGCCAAAGTAGAAATTTAGCCATAGGTTATTTTATTACCTTCACATACCCCAGGTTGGTGGAAGTTGTCTCAGATAAAAGTTACCTAGTATATCATATGCAATGTCCTAGGGTGGGTAAGCTTAAAAGCAAAACTTAAAATACAAAGTTAACTGAAGACTGGTCTGATATACTGAAAGTCAACAGTATAAAAAAATATATATGTACTCTGATTTAGATTTAACAGATTAATAATATTTCTTGTACAAAGCAAGAACCCGTGACTAGGGAGGATTATGCCAGTTTTTGACTATAGATGCTTTTTTTTTACCATGTAATAAGTTGTGGATACTATTTGCAAAATTTACTCTACCTTCCATATTGTTCTTGTTTCTTTGCAGAACAAAATCCAAGGATGTATATTTGACCTAGTAACAAACCAAGCTTTCGATATCACCATCATGGTTCTTATCTGTCTTAACATGGTAACCATGATGGTAGAAAAAGAGGGCCAGAGTGAATACATGTCTCATGTTTTATCTTGGATAAATGTGGTTTTCATTATCCTTTTCACTGGAGAATGTGTACTGAAGCTGATCTCCCTCAGACACTACTACTTCACTGTAGGATGGAACATTTTTGATTTTGTGGTTGTGATTCTCTCCATTGTAGGTAAGAACATATATTAATCAGATTTTAATTTAGAATAGAAGTAAACTCCATGGGCAGAGGGAGGGGAGTTAGGTGAATTCTTGAATGTAAATTGAATGTAGATTTTGGGTAAGTTAGTTAATGAAAAAATAAAGGAACCTTAAAAACAACAACAAAATCTCCATGTCAGAAGCCCTAGGCTCATACCACAGGTCTGAAGGCCAAATGTCTCCTACTCATTGGAAGCACATATTATACTATTTAATATTTGTTTTCTAAGATTACCATTCTCAAAGGTAGCTACCCTGCCTGTACGTAGGTGTGACTTTGAAGACCAGTGCAGAACCTGAAATCACTTCCAGTTTTTGCACATGTAAGATCTGCCCTTCAATAATATCAATAGCCAGAATATCTATGACTCTTAATAAAAATGTTTTCTGAATTTAAAATGAAGTTAAAGTTGCAAAATATGTCAGCTTCATTTCTTATTGCTTAACATTCGGCAAGTCTCTAAAATACAATCAGTTCGCAATAAACCATAGTCATGCCTGTGAATCACAGTACATGAATTTATACTTCCTCTCCTTTCTTTACGGTATCTGTGGTTTTGGTTGGTTTTTGTTTTTTGTCTTTTCATCCCCTGTTATTTCCATTACTACCTATGCCTTGCCCAGTACCTTAGGATTGCATTTATTTTTAGAATTATAAATTTTAGATGAGGAAGGATTGAGGGATCATTAAATACAAGTTCAGTTTATAGACAGACAAGCCCAGCAAAGTTAAAGGACACATAAACTAGAACCAAAATATTGATTACCACATAACTTAAAAATAGGCATTTAAAATATTTTTTTAGAAAAATATTATGAACAGAGGTGACATTAATGTTAAGATATAAGGAAAAAATTAAAATTTAGATAGAATTTTACACTAGTAACAAACAATACTAGAAGCATTACCATTACGTCAGGAACAAGAAAAGAGTGTCCCTCTGTCATCTCTATTTTTAAAAATGTTAACCAATGAAATTAGATGAGAAAACAAAGCAGATACATATATTAAAACAAAGGAGCAAATTATCATTATCTTCAGATCACATTATGGCATTTTTTAGAAATAAAAGGGAAAAACTGAAGAAAATATTCAATTATTGTTCAGAAAGAACGAATTTTAAAATACATTGCCAGCATTAATAATTGTCTACTATATGGATAAAAATAATTAGAAAATATACTTGAAGAACAATCTCATTCACATTTGCAATAAAAATAAAATAAAATATCTAGGAACAACCTTAACAAGAAATGTATGAGAATTTAATGAAGAAAACTAAAGACATAAAACCAAACCCGTTGTCGTCGAGTTGATTCCAACTCATACCGACCCTATAGGACAGAGTAGAACTGCCCCATAGGGTTTTCAAGGAGCAGTTGGTGGATTTGAACTGCCAACCTTTTGGCTAGCAACCTGAGCTCTTAACCACTGTGCCACCAGGGCTCCTTAAATAAGTGAAAAGCTTACCTTGTACTACAGTGAGAAGGCTCTCAACTGTAATTAATCATTTTTTTATCAATTAATCTATAAATTCAGCACAATCCCAATGAAAATATCAAGGAGTCTTTTTACGTGGTGGGGGTGATAAATTGACAGTATAAGTACAAGTTATTCTAAAATTCGTCTGGAGGAAAAATTGGAGTAATGAGAGGTGACTTACTCTAGATATTAAAACTATTATAAAGTTGATGATAAGTATAAACAGTGTAGAAAAAAATAGCCGCATGGATTTGGATAGTCCAAAATGAAACTTTAAAAATAGAATCACTAACTTAGTAAATGTCACATAAATTAAAGGTAAAAGTGTAAAAAAAATGGATTCTAGTAGAAAATGTATGGAAATAGATTTATAACCATGAACTTGAATAATCCTAAGCGTGACATAAACCTGAATCTAAGAAGAAAAAATAATGGATAATACTGCATAAAAATCATAATACTATGTGGGAGAAAAAACAAAACCCATTGCTGTCGTTGTCGATTCCAACTCACAGCAACCCTTTAGGACAGAGTAGAACTGCCCCATAGGGTTTCCAAGGCTGTAAATCTTTACAGAAACAGACTGCCACATCTTTCTTCTACTGAACAGCTGGGGGATTCGAACCACCAACCTTTTGGTTAGGAGCCTAGTGTTTAACCACAAGGAGTAAGGAAAAAAGTTATGTAACATTGAAGGCCAAAAAAAGGAATAGTGCTTCCAATAGAAAAATAGTCCTTATAAATCAATAAGAAAAAGGGAAACGTGCCAATAGAAAAATGAGCAATGGACCTGAATAGCTGAAAAAGAGAAAGTTGGAAATAACCAATAAGGATAAAAAGTCCAATAAACAAACAAAAAAATACTGTGGATTATTTATTTTCAAAAAGTGCAAATAAATCACAATAATGATATTTTTTTAAGCCATCATAAAGCTTTTCTGGTAAAAATTATAAAGAAGAATGTAGGGCATGAGCCCTTTCACACACTGCTACTAAGAGTGTTCATTTGTAGACTCTGGAGATAGGTTTGGCAATATATAATAAAATTTTAAATATGCTATTTGACCCAATTCTATTAATATATTATCAAAAGATACTCATGCAGCTAGGAAAAAGACACCTATTAAGATATTCATCTCAGTCAAAAATTAAAAGAAGCATAAATTCTATTGTTCTTCAGTATGTGATTATTTTGACAGAACATCATACAACCAAAATAAATTATCTCATATGGAAGTACCTCCATGACATATGTTGAAGTGACTAAAACAGTTCACAAAAAAAATCTCATGTAACATGATCACATTTCTTTGTGTGAATGTGTGTGTGTGTGCACACAGAAAAATGTCTGGAGTGTTGTTCAACAAAATATTAACAACAGTTAATTATGGTTGGTGATATTTCAAGTGATTTATATTTCCTTTCTAGTATTTTACTGTATTTGAATTTTTTTCATAAGTAGATACTATCTTTATAATTAGAAAAATTATTTTGGAAGAAAAAAGTAAGGACCACAAACTTCATAAAAAGGAGAAGATATGAAATAGCAATTCTAATGTTGGGAGTGCTCAATTCTTCGATTGTTACAGAATTACTTTCGGTGTAGAATTACAATCCTGGGTTAATAAAAGATAATGAAAGATGAAACTGTTTACAGTCATGATTTTCGGTACCATGGTATTTAAATATTTCCTTTTAATTCCTTCCCTCCTAACAGGAATGTTTCTAGCTGAACTGATAGAAAAATATTTTGTGTCCCCTACCCTGTTCCGAGTGATCCGTCTTGCCAGGATTGGCCGAATCCTGCGTCTGATCAAAGGGGCAAAGGGGATCCGCACACTGCTCTTTGCTTTGATGATGTCCCTTCCTGCGTTGTTTAACATCGGCCTCCTGCTCTTCCTGGTCATGTTCATCTACGCCATCTTTGGAATGTCCAACTTTGCCTATGTTAAAAAGGAAGCTGGTATTAATGACATGTTCAACTTTGAGACATTTGGCAACAGCATGATTTGCCTGTTCCAAATTACCACCTCTGCTGGCTGGGATGGATTACTAGCACCTATTCTCAACAGCGCACCACCAGACTGTGATCCAAAAAAAGTTCATCCTGGAAGTTCAGCTGAAGGAGACTGTGGTAGCCCCTCTGTTGGAATATTCTATTTTGTCAGTTATATCATCATATCTTTCCTGGTTGTGGTGAACATGTACATCGCTGTCATCCTGGAGAACTTCAGTGTTGCTACTGAAGAAAGTACTGAGCCCCTGAGTGAGGATGACTTCGAGATGTTTTATGAGGTTTGGGAGAAATTTGATCCAGATGCAACCCAGTTTATAGAATATAGCAAACTCTCTGACTTTGCAGCTGCCCTGGATCCTCCTCTTCTCATAGCAAAACCGAACAAAGTCCAGCTCATTGCCATGGATCTGCCCATGGTCAGTGGTGACCGGATCCATTGTCTTGACATTTTATTTGCTTTTACAAAGCGTGTTTTGGGTGAAGGTGGAGAGATGGATTCTCTTCGTTCACAAATGGAAGAAAGGTTCATGTCTGCAAATCCTTCTAAAGTGTCCTATGAACCCATTACAACTACGCTAAAACGAAAACAAGAGGATGTATCTGCTACTGTCATTCAGCGTGCTTACAGACGTTACCGCTTACAGCAAAATGTAAAAAATATATCAAGTATACATATAAAAGATGGAGACAAAGATGATGATTTGCCCAATAAAGGAGATATGGTTTTTGATAATGTTAATGAAAACTCAAGTCCAGAGAAAACAGATGTGACCCCATCTACCATCTCTCCACCTTCATATGATAGTGTAACAAAGCCAGACAAAGAGAAATATGAAAAAGACAAAACAGAAAAGGAAGACCAAGGGAAAGATGGCAAAGAAAGCAAAAAATAGAGCTTCATTTTTGGTATATTGTTTACAGCCTGTGAAGGTGATCTATTTGTGTTAATAAGACTCTTTTAAGGAGGTCTATGCCAAACTTTTTACCAAAATACTTCAAAGTCAGAGCAGTTACTAGCTCTTATTCCCTAAGATAGGTGGGCAGCACTGGCAGATGGCTATTTTTGCATTGGTAAATGATACTGTGAGAATTGTAAGTTATTCTCTAGGGATTACTGATTACAGCAAACAAAAGTGACATAATTTTTTTTTTTTTTTTGCTTTTAATAAATAAGACGACCATGTAGAAAATTTTCATATTTTCTTTGTCATCTTTTCACAGGATTGTAATCATTCATTTTTTCCCATGTAAATACAAACATCCACATACCCAGACACACTTGCACATAACACGTAACTAGGAAAATATTTGTTATCCGGAAATCAACAGAAGTATTTTGCCTTGGCTTTTGCAATGAAATGCCCTGATAGAAGTGATGGACATTAGTGATGAATGTTTAGTTAAAATATTTTATTATTAGGGAGCAATAGTCACTTATCCATGTACAGAGGTCATTCTATATTTTGAGGTGCTTGAATTTATTCTACATTGCATCAAAACCAATTTATACATGCCTATAAAATGCCATGGGTTTAAAAACGTGTAGGCTATTCATTGAGCAAATACTTTTGATTCATCTTGACTCATATACCAACTAGGTTAAGATTTACCCTTAGAGTATTGTGCTTAATATCCTGTCTTTTTTATATTCTTCTTTGTTCGTTCAATAACCACAAAACATGAACAATTATTCTAAGTACATATCACATTCCTCAAAAGAAAAAAAAATGAAGATGGTTGAGAAAAGAAAGCAACCGAAGAAAACTTTATTTACTGCTCTTTATGCAATCCAACACTGGACTGTGCTGCCCAAAAACACCAGTAATGACCTAACTCTTAATCTCTTTTGTCACATTTTTCTATGTTCTCATGCAGTATTGTTTAGTCATCCTTCAGCGCTAAGCAAAATTGATGTTTCGCTTCAATGAAGTGCTTCCTGATGAGCAAATAGCTATGTGATACCATGGTGCACGTTTGAGCAGATACTGACTTGGGCACAGTATCCCTTGTATACTATCCGAAATGTGTTTGGCAAGCTTTCAAGTCATAATATATGGCAGGCTTTCAACACAAACTTATGTGTAGTTATGAATGAAAGAGTGTTCAGCTGGGATTCTTGCCAACTTGCTTTCTTGCCACTAACTTGCTTTCCTACTTTGTACAAGTAATCCTTTCAGACCTCTGTTTTGTCATGTACAAAAAGAAGGGATATCACTTTCTCCTTTAAATTCTATAACTCTGAGGTATATTTTGCATTATCAATAAAGCACCCTCAGCTTATAGTTTACCAAGCACATATTAATTTTTTATTAAATGTTGTCATCCTCCCAAAGATTGGAAATCTAGTAAAAATCCTTGCTAATAATGACTTGAAAATAAATGACCATGACATTTTTTTCATGACTTTATTCCAGAAATATGCAAATTTTTTTCTACCAAGTTATTCATTTACAGGAAAAAGTTAAGTCACAAAGTAGAAAGTAGTGTCATCTAGAAGTTTTTGTGGAAGTTTTTGAAGCAAATATATTGAATATATTTCATTCATTTGCTTTTTAAATTTAAAAAAGTGCAAACTTCTATTTCTATAGTAAGTACTTGAAACATTTTGTTGTGGTGGTGGTGATGAGTTAATGATAAAGGAGATTTAAACATACCTATATTGGAAACCCTGGTGGTGTAGTGCTTAAGTGCTATGGCTGCTAACCAAAAGGTCTGCAGTTTGAATCCACCAGCCACCCCTTAGAAATTGTGGGGCAGTTCCGCTCTGCCATGTGGGGTCGCTGTGGGTTGGAATCGACTCCACAGCAATAGGTTTTTTTGTTTTGTTTTTTTTTTTTTTGGTTTGGTTTATAGATGCTATGAGAAACCCTAGTGGTGTAATGGTTAAGAGCTACAGCTGCGAACCAAAAGGTTGGCAGTTTGAATCCACCAGGCACTCCTTGGAAACCCTATGGGGCAGTTCTACTCTGTCCTCTAGGGTCGCTGTGAGTTTTATATAGACGCTATGAGTCAGAATCAACTCAACGGCAGCGAGTTTGGTTTGATTTGGGTTATAGACATCAAAGAAGCCCTGGTGGTACAGTGGTTAAATGCTCAGCTGCTAACCGAAAGTTGGAGGCTGGAACCCGCCAGCTGCTCCAAGGGAGAAAGGTACGGCAGTCTGCTTCCATAATGATTACAGCCTTGGAAACCCTATGGGGCAGTTCTACTGTGTCCTATAGGGTCGCTATGAGTTGGAATCAACTCGATGGCAACAGGTTCTTTTTTTTTTTTAATAGACATGAAAAAGTATGAGTAGAGAATGAGAGACAGAGGAAGAGACTAAGAAATAGACATGTGAAAGAGAAGAATGTAGAAAGAGACACTTCCACAGTAATTCCTATCTAGACAATTTTTAAATTGTGGTATATCTTACAACAATATCCATGAAAGAGATTATCACTTCTAGACATTTGTCCTAAGGTACATAGGAAATTAAATCTAGGGCCAAAGATTCTTTACATCTAAATTAAATCATAGTCTTAAGTTATTTGAGCCACTGTTTAAATTTAATACAAAAGATACCATTCAGTGTTGTCCTAGACTATGTAGAGCATTGCATCACATACCTGCTAAGCCTGTTGAAAATAGATTTTGACAATTAGGGAACCATAAAAAATATATTACATTTGTAAAAAATTTTTTACATTCAATTAATAAATTACCATCTCTTTAAATCTGAAATTAATCCATCCTCATTATTTTAAATGCATATAAGTATGACTCTATTGGGAGTATTTAGGTAATGCACACATGGGGTCACCAGGAATCTGAGTTGACTTGATAGCAGCTGGTTTTTACAGTATGAAAAGATACATGGTGGGCAGGTTTATGTGTGATTTACTATTAATATTTTTACATTGCCTAATTTTTATGTAACATTACCTAATTTTTCTGTGAAATTTTAAAAAATTAGCAACTGGTTCCACAAAATAATTTATTCTTAGCACTTCAAAAAAAAAAGATTACAAAGTCACTTGTTTTCCTATTTCATGTTGAAGTATATTTTTTTCTTTAAAAATATATAACATGGTTAGGTTTTGTATATATATTTGTCCCAGGTATGTCTACTTGTGACTTTTGATTGATTAAAAACAATATTTGGAACTAACATCTCATTGAGTACACTGTAAGCTTAGGGTAAAAGTAGACGTTTTCATGTAGGCCACTGTTGTTTGGTACTAATTGTAAGATACAACCTCCAGAAGTCACAGTCATACTAATATCTAAATTATGTAATCCTTAAATTCATTTCACCCAATAATGTAGAATGATAGTTACACTGCAAAGCTTAAATTAGAATAAAATGGAGGTGAACATGTTTGAACACACATCCATATATAACATTTGGATAAAAGCAGGAGACTCTTAAACTTTTTGACTGCTACATAATTTGCATAAGATATAATTGGTTTGTGGACTATTTATAAATGCTGATCGTTGAAAATCTCAATCCAAAATGTTCAGCATGATTTTATAGAATTTTGATAGCTTTATTAAAAAGAGCTAAGATAAAGTGCATATGTAAATAAAGCAATTCTCAATAGCAATTTTGGAGAAATGTTAATGGAAGTACAGGTAGTTCCCGACTGACAACAGGGTTTCTTTCCAACAACTCCATTGTAAGGCAGTTTGATGTAAGTCGAACACTTTTTTTTTTTTTTTTAGTTTTCATTATTATTGGCTTTTATTATCGTTATCTTTATAAATCCGATCTTTGAACATCTGCGAGTGAACATCTGAGAATGATAGCAACAAATTACATGCTGCCACATTGTATGTAGTACATACTACTAACAATAAGATGTACAAAAAAAAAATACAGATGGTCATAAGTGCTGTTTGTCGTATACATTGTAAGTTGGGGACTACCTGTAATGAAAGGCGGGCCAGCTAAATTAGAATGGCCAAGTAATTGGCTTGGGATTAGGACCTATGTTTAGAGACCACCAACTTTTTTTATATCTGTGCTTTGTTATGTTATTATATTCTTGAGGAAAACAATCAAGAATTGCTTCATGAAAACAGATGAATAGCCATGAATATAATAATGCTGTTTACACAGAATTCTTTACAAACTTCATAGATTTAAGAATATTCAAAATGTTTTGAGTTTGTCATAAATTATATTGTAGTTATACTTGAGACTTACATGTTTTAATAGAAGCTAAAAATAAAAGTCATCCAAAAAAGTAGAATTGTGTTTGCATGTATTTTCTGTTTCATTGAGAATAACCTTTTTTTCTAGGTAAATCCAGTGCATTCCTAAATAAGTTGTACCTACTGATAGCTTATAGTCCCTGAGTGGCAAAAATGGCTAAGCACTTGGCAACTAACTGGAAGGTTGGCGGTTCAGATCCACCCAGAGGTGTCTCAGAAGAGAGGCCATGGTGATCTACGTCTGAAAAATAACAGCCATTGAAAACCCTATGGAATGCCATTCTATTCTGAAACACATGAGTCAGAATAGACTCGATGGTATCTAGTGTGATTTGGTTTTGGTTTTTGTG
>NW_004443973.1:18213063-18214127 GCF_000243295.1 Trichechus manatus latirostris
TTTGGATCACAAGTCAGCCATGACTCTCTGAGTTTCCTTAATACATTATTTAACTTATCTGTGCCTCAGCTTTCTCATCTGTAAAATGAGGACAAGAGTAGTAGTTCACAATATGGTTGTAAGGATAGAATGAGATAATCCACATGAAGAAATTAGAACAATGCCTGACAACACAAAGTTAAGAATTTATATTAGTAGTAGAAGTAGCAGTTAGTGGGACAGCCATTTTGCCACTAAAAATGTAAAGAGCCCAGGCTATCTCTGTATCATACGGGAGCACAATGCTTTCTCCATAAATGTAAAATAATGACAGTATTTCCTCTATTTTATATAGCTAAGTGTAAAAATAGTACCCAGAAGAGCCGCATGCACCCTGTTGGTAGGTAGTAAACATTTGATGATGTAGAGCACATACCACAATATTTCAAAATCCAGCTATCAATGAGATGTATGAACTCAAGAAATAAGTTAAACATGCTAAAATCAGGACAATATGCTATTTCAAACTCATGTGTTAGTATAATGGCATGTAAAAAGTTGTAAAATATTCCAAGGGACCTCTGTTCTGGAAATTCTATTAGTTACCCTGCAAAATAAAATTGAAGACACCAAATGGTACCATAATCCATCTCACTGTAACTGGTTGGCATGTACCTCAAGTTCCTATAGCAAGAAAATCTAGAGGAGGTGAGGCCAAGATGGCAGAGTAGTCAGATGCTTCCGGTGGACCCTCTTACAACAAAGACCCAAAAACACAACTGAATCAATTATATATGATAATCTAGGAGCCCTGAACATCAAAGGCAAAGTTGAGAAAGCAGACTGAGTGTCAGGGGGAGGGAGAGACGGTTCAGAAGCAGTGAGGAGTTGCCAGATCTGACCCAGCAGGAGCCAGAGCCCTGCAGGCCAGCTCAGCTCCTGGTGTGCGGTGCAGCAAGCAGTGGTGCTCAAGAGGCATTTTCCACATCGGGAGTGACCGAGCAACAGAGAGTCCACTCAGCCATCCGGAGCTAGTGGGAAGTAACCCTCAATCAGCGGAAGATAAGTACTTGCGTCTGGCCTAC
>NW_004443973.1:18221461-18223286 GCF_000243295.1 Trichechus manatus latirostris
AGCTTTAAGAGATTTATGAAGCACCTGTAATGTCTGTATCATATGCTTTATCTTCATTTTCATTTAGTATATTTTTCTATAAACAATTGAAACACAACAAAAAACAGATAAAACAATGATCAGTAAGAATATAGAAACATTTCAGAGCTTTAATGTAACAGCTTTAACAATTTCAAATTAACAATTTTGAAAGCTTAGTAGAACTGGGAGGAGGCCCTGGGTGGCACAAGTGTCTAAGTGCTCAACTACTAGCCAAAAGGTTGGCAATTTGAACACACCCAGAGGTGCCTCAGGAGACAGAACTGGCAACCTGCTTCCAAAAGAACACAGCGGTGAAAACCCTACGTAGCACAGTGCTGCTCTGCACACATGGGGCTGCCATGACTCAGAATCATCTCAACGACAACTGACACGCACACTAACAGTAGAACTGGGCAGAAATTGTTCCCGTTCTACACGTGGTCCGTTGTCGGTGCATCTTTGTTTTGGTTTTATTTCCTACAAGACAAAATGTTCTCAGTTTAGTAGACTTCTCCTAGGTGACCATCGACAGCTTGGAATGTCTTCACGAACCAGTCAAATAACTGAAAGCAAAGACAAACCATAAAATACATTGTTCTTTTTATTTAAAGGTGACTACTTTCTCAAATAGCATCGTGATTCATCGCTATTTTCAATAATACATAAAGTGTAGAATTTATGGGAAAAGTGTCATAAATACCTAATAAACATCGAAAAACTTCCCTCATTAAACATCAGTTATTTCCAAAACTTTTTAACTTAATTTTGGTTTTCCTGTGCTTCTTTAAAGAAAGATATACTTTTACCTAGGGCTGGTTTTTCTGTTGTTGAAGAATCTCAGGCATTACCCTCCTGCTATTTTTAAATATCTAATCTGCTGTATTCTGTCCACTGAAAATACTTTATATCATGTGTTTTCTCTTGCTTTTGGGCTTTTCTTAGGAACTGGCAGTCTTTGCATGAGAAAGAACTACATCCTGCTCATCTCAGGAAAGGCTATAAGCTGCTTTGAATACATTAATTCTTCTAAAAGAACCGAAAAAACGTCGGGAAGGGGCAGATAAATTAGACGTGTGTCTCCACATAGAAGACCCAGCTAACTACCCAGATTCCTGACTCATAGAAACTGTGAGATAATAAATTTGTGTTGTTTTAAGCAACTAAATTTGTAGTAATTTGTTACAAAGCAAGAGAAAACTAATATGCATCCCCTGTACTCTAATGTATCATGCTAATGTATAGATTCAGATGAGCAAATGGCTACTAGAAGACGTTATTTTATCAAATCCCAATGGCTCTCACAGACTTTGAAGTAAAAAGACAGGGATGCCAGAGAGAGGGGTTGACACACTAACTTCACTTATAAAAAACAAGTAAAGCAGAATAGCAACCTTAAAATTAAATCAGATTTAAAAAGGAGATTTTACGGTTTGCTCTTGACCTCTAACCTAAAGGAGCCCTGGTGGCACAAAGGTTATGCACTCAACTGCTAACTCAAAGATTGGCAGTTCAAACCCACCCACTGGCTCCAAGAGAGAAAGACCCAGCAATCTGATCCCGTAAACATTGCAACTTAGGAAATCCTATGGGACAGTTCTACCCTGTCATATGGGTTGCTATGAGTTGAAATCTACTTGACGGCATATAATAACAACAACTACAGATTGGCGGTTCAAACCCACCCTGCAGCTCTATGGAAGAAAGGACTGGCATTCTGCTTCCATTAAGATTACAGCCAGTTCTATAGAGCAGTTCTACTCTGTAACACATGGGGTCGCCATAAGTCAGAATCAACTCAGTGGCA
>NW_004443973.1:18225022-18226909 GCF_000243295.1 Trichechus manatus latirostris
TTTCAGCGTTTTTAATTTTCCTCCATAGAATCTGGAGTACTGGAAGTGAAGATGCCTCAAAAGTTATATGCACAAGCATTTTCTCTCTTAAAATTAAGGTTTTAAGCTTTCCAGAACCAGCAGGGGATAGTTAGGTAGATAGAGATGGATGATATAGATATTAGGGATTTATTATAAGCAATTGATTTATACATAGGATTAAGCAAGTCCAAAGTCCATAGGAAAGCCATCACGGAGGAAGGATCACGAGCAGGCTGGAACCCCACAGCCACAGGCTGAAGTTTGTCCACAGAAAGGAGTCAGTCTCATTCTCAGTCTTCCTCTCTCAATCTCAGTCTATCTCTCAGTCTAAGTCAACTCTCTCTCTTTTTCTCTATCCCCCTGTTCTTTTCCCTATCCCTGTCTCTACCCTCTCCTCTCCCACTCCAGGGAAAGCCTAAGCCTTCTCTGAAGACCTTCCAAATTATTAAGTGAAGCTCACCCAGAATAACCTTCTTAAATTGATAAAGGACTTTAAATAACATCTGCAAAAGTGCTTTAGAGCAGAACCTACATTGCTATTTGACTGAATAACTATGGGCTGTAATTTAGCCTAGTCAAGTTGACGCCTCAGAAAACCATAATATGGGAGATACGGCCTTTCTATCGACAACAATGTTCGTGAGAAAATAGAGTGTCCCAGTGAAGATCATAGGCTCTAAAGACAGATTGCTCTGTTCAAAGCCAACTCTGCCACTAATAATAATAACACTAATTAAACTTAGAAAAGCTACTTAATCTCCCTGTTCCTCAGTTTCCTCATTTATAAAAGTAGAGACAGTAATAAGAGAGAACAATTACATTATACTATGTCACATAGAACTCGTGAAAGGACTTTACACTATTAACTCATTCAGCCCTCACAACAGCCCTATGAGGAGAGATTTTTTTACAATCCTAACTCTAGAGATGAGGAAAATCAGGCAAAAAGACGTAAAATAATTTACCCAATGTCATGTAGCTAGTAGGTGTTGCATCCCTGGAAGTTTTGTCCCGAAGTCTATGCTTTAAACTTACCCACACTATGCTATCATAATAATACCTTCCTCATAGTGTTACTGTAAGGAGCAAATAAATTAATACACACACACACATACACAAACCATTTAGAACTATGTCTTACACACAGTAAACACTCAGTAGGCTAGGTTTTTTTAATTTTTGTTTTCTTTTAATAAACTTTTTACTACAGCACTTTATAGTAGTTATCACGTCACCTTTGGCTCCTCCTGGCTATGGCAGTTTCTCAAACTTTCCTTGTTTTTGATGACCTTCATGGTTTTGAAGAATATTGGTCAGGTATTTTGTAGAATGTCTCTAAACTGTGATGTGTCTGATGTTTTCCTCATGTTTGTATTAGGATTATTGATTTATCTGTTTCTTCCCCCCTTTCCATGTTGTACTCTTTGGAAGGGAAAGAATGACATGCAGTACACACTTATGGAGTAGGAGTTATGCCCTACCTTCCTGAGGGTGGAATATCTACATAAGTTTTTGGAATTCTTCTGTATGAGAGATTTGTCTCTTCTCCATTTATTTATTCAATCATTTATTTATATCAGCATGGACTCGTGGATACTTTGGGTTATAATAAAATAGTTTTTTTTTTTTTTTTTTTTTTTTAGGAAGGGACTAAAATTGTTCCAGCTTTGGCCATTGGGAGTTCTTTCAGCTGGCTCCTATAACCCTTTAATATACCTACAAGTATATGCATTTGGAGCCCTGGTGATACAGTGGTTAAGAATTTGGCTGCTAACCAAAAGGTCAGCAGTTTGAACCCACCAGCCACTCCTTGAAAACCCAATGGGGCAGTTCTATTCTGTCCTATAGGGTTGCTATGAGTCAGAA
>NW_004443973.1:18227814-18229961 GCF_000243295.1 Trichechus manatus latirostris
AAAAGACATGAAACCCTTGACTCAGAGACAAATAGATGATTATTCACATCATGTTGAATGTGTTGAGGGAAAAGAATGAAGTTCAAAGATGAACTTTAGAAAGATTCTTGGTAAAATAAGACTACAAGAAATGGGAGTTTCCCAGCCTTCCTAAAACGCAAAGCAAAATCCATCTACTTTGAGTCTTCTGCAAAGTTCTTAGAGCTGCTGATGCTTTCACTTCCACCTTGACCTAAGAAAATAAACCCATAAATTTTAAGTTTCACTGAGCCCTGATTAATATCTAGACAGCCAAATTTAGCAACATTCAGTTTATGTTCAAAGTGAATTAAACATCATACATCAATTAATCATTCATTCATCCATTCAGCAAATACCTACTGAGCACGTTTAATCTTCCAGGCCTTGCTCCTGACACTGCAGACACATGGACCCAAACAAACAAATCCCTTCCCTAATGGAGCTCACGTTAGAGTGGGGGACAAAAATGATGACACACAAATTATTATAAATATCAGAGTAATATTATAGTGATTTTTTTCATATAGTATAAACTACACATATATGTACTAGATTATATGTCTTATTATATGTTCTACTACCTATGGTATATATTAGTTTATTTTATGATATATAGAAAGAGATATTGCTATATGTGGGTACTCTATGCCCAAAAGCGTCACAATTTTTGGTAATAATTTAAAAATAGTGACCTGAGGTTGTACATTGTCTTTTACTGCAAGTTTTCATAACTCTAGAATTATTCCACCTAGTCATTTACTCCAATAATTAATAAGCTGTTTCCCAGAGCAGATCACTCAGCAGCTAACTAATATTTAATTCCTAATGTTTATTTTACTATTCACTCCTACAAATGACTAATATTTTTTAAAAAAATTCAAAAAGTCATTTGGCATTAGCAGTTGTAGAGAAAAACTTAATGGGGCAAAGACTAAAATTTATAGTGAAAATAAAAATTTGGACTTCTGGCTGAAGCTAGATTATTATAATTTTCCTTGATGCTCTTTTTGTTAGAAATTAAAAACTATATCTTTTTTTTCTTAAAATATCCTGTGAATCTCACAACTTCAAAACTTCTAAATATCAAAATCTAATTTTGACTCTGTCAAAGTGCAAAATTAAGCACAAACTCTGTAAATAGAAAACAAAAGAATTTTATTGCAGAATAGAACAGCGATAGCTGGGCAACACAATGCAATGTGAGATCACACAGTGTTCCAACATTTTGAGGGACAGGTGAGCTTTTTATACATAAATATGGGGAAGAAAGTACAAAATCATAATCATGGCGGCTTGGGATTACATATGGCTACAAGACAATCGTAAAATGAAAATTTTACAAGGTTTGCTGTTCTATTTTCCAACACAGACTTGCTGGAATCAACCCAGGAAGTGATTTTCTAAAATATCTACATAATACATTCTTCCTGGGGCATGCTGCACAAAGAGTCTCCCAAGACCACCTTGATAAACGTTTCCTGATGAACATTTCTTCACAAACCACACTCTTGCCCCCTTCATTGTTTGCTGAGGGTGGTTAAGGTTTTACAAGAAGTTACATGTCACCAGGTTCTGAATCACAGGTTATATTTTTAGGAAAGCAGAAACAAGGACTTAGGACAAGCTGAAATTTAATTCAAAAATGGAGTTTTGATTCAGGTTTGGGTAGTCATTTTTAATCATGCCAAGACCTTAGTTTTAGAGTGCCCTCACACAACTCCCTTTAAGAAAATAGTAAAAATGGAATTCTCTTCTAACCTTCTTAAACAGCTTGGCTAGTCTTGGTTGATACATTGGTTCTAGCTGATGTCCTCAATAGAATCAGTTCTGATAAATTTATGATAAGAAAGGGTTGGAAGAAAACAGAAGTGGGAAAAGAGTTTCCTCATGCTTAACTTCGCTGCCTAATTTATTTCAATTTATCTACTCATCTCAGCCTAACCACCTCATTTTGCCCCTAAATTCAGAACAAAGGTTGATAACTGGTTTAGAATCTCCTATGTTGGCCCTGGCATTTGCAACTAACAGAAAAAATATATGTTTATCTCTTAAAAAAATCACACATGTCGATTTATTTTAAAGACAAATGAGTCTGCTTCACTCTAGCCTCAGCCATAAAATCACTT
>NW_004443973.1:18230832-18232073 GCF_000243295.1 Trichechus manatus latirostris
CTATGGTCTTAGGGAACAGCTAGTTCAACTGGCATAACATAATGTATAAAGAAAATGGTCTACATCCTACTTTTGTGAGCAGCATCTGGAGTCTTAAAAGTTTGTGAGTGGCTATCTAATATACAAACATACACAGCAGCAGCATACTGTGTAATATCATTGGTTTAAGTCTTTCTGCCTCTAACAATGCAACTGCAAACTTGAACAATGTACTCATATTTTCTAAGCCTCAGTTTTTTCATATGTAATATAGTGATAAATATATCCTTATTTTTTTACTTAAAATATCTATATGTGCACATATCACCTAGCACACTGACTTTCAGTAGTTCCAAAGTACATAAAGCATATGGTTGTTTGTTGTTGTTAGTCGCTGTTGAGATAATTCAGACTCATGGTGACCCCCACGTGTTACAGAGTAGAACTGCTTCATAGAGTTGCCTTGGTTGTAATCTTAACTTTAAAATACAACAATTTATTATACATTTTCTGAAGTATCTCTCAAAGATTCCATCATAAATTCAACAAATTGATATCAGGCATCTACTGTGTCCTGGGACAATCAGTCAATGACAATGGTACTGTGCTACATTTGCATTTGAACGTGTTAAGTTTGAGGTATTGTGGGTCAAAGTGAAGAAGTCCTGAAGGCAATTGGATATAAAAGTCTGGAGTTCAGAGTTAAAGAAACATATCCAGAAGTCTGCTTTCTCAGGAGTGACTGAATCCAAACAGCAGACTAAGTCAACCAGTAAGAATGCATGCAAGAAGAAACATGGAACAAGGAGTTTTAAAGAGGGCGAGTAGAAAGTATTAAGAGAGAGAAAGTGATTGATATTACGAATACTGCAGAGTTGTAAAGCAACTGTCAGAGTATCTATCATTTAGCACAAGCATTTTTGATGGAATGGTAGAGGCAAAAGCTATAGTGCATAAAAGTGTTAAGGCTTAACACGACCATTATCCAACTCTCACAGAATCCACTTTTTCAGCAGACAGCAGGGTAGATATTATAAGAAATTAAAATAGTGCATTCAATAGCCTCTGTTGTGAAGTATCATCTGTTTACATTTTCACTCATTTTTAAATTGGGTTTTCATGACATAGTGGAAATTTGAGAGTAAGGACTTCTGAAAATCTGCTTCTCCATAAAAGGATGGAAACACTGGCAAAAATTGTCAAAGCTAACTTTTTCAGAACTCTGTAAATTAACCAAAAGAGCATTTATTCAAGAAAAATGG
>NW_004443973.1:18234336-18235147 GCF_000243295.1 Trichechus manatus latirostris
GGAATACTATATAGCAAAATGAGAATTTACTGATACAGGCAAAAACATGGAGAATATCAAAGATATAATAATGAACAAAAGAAATTAGACACAAAAGATTTCATATTGTAAGATTTAATCTATGTAAATTTTAATAATAGGCAAAACTTATCTATGGCAATAGAAACCATTGGGAGTTATTTTCTTAGGGGGGTATAAAGGAGAATTTTGAGGTACTAGAAATGCTTTATGTCTTGATCTGAGTGGAGTTTACATGGGGTTATGCATATGTAAAGTTCCCTGGATGGCACAAACTCTTGACTGCTAACTGAAAGGTTGGTTACTTGAATCCACCCAGCAGCACCATGGAAGAAAGGCTTGGATATCTACTTCCATAGGATTAACAAAATGAAATCCATTGCTGTCAAATTGATTCCAACTCACAGTAACCCTGTAGGACAGAATAGAACAGCTCCACAGTGTTCCTAAGGTGTAATCTTTATGGAAGCAGACTGCCACATCTTTCTCCCACGGAGCCACTGGTGGGTTCCAACCACCAACCTTTCAGTTAGCAGCCCAACACTGAATCACTGGGCCAACAGTGCTCCTGGAAAACCCTATGGAGCACAGTTCTACTCTGCAATGCATGGGGTCACCATGAGTCAGAGTCAACTTGACCACAACGGATTTTTTTTGTATATTTGAGCTGTTGGAACAACTGTTTCTTGGTCTAAGTACAGCTTCCACATGAGCACAATAAAGTGTTCTGGAATTCCCATTCTTCGAAATGTTATCCATAGTTTGTTATGATCCACATAGTCAAATGCCTTGG
>NW_004443973.1:18238100-18240806 GCF_000243295.1 Trichechus manatus latirostris
CAGCTGATGGACCTAATATTTACCCTTTTCCTCAAAAAACAAAACAAAACATTCAGTGCATTCTCATTTCCTTCTCTTATGTATGCATCCAATTCATCAACAAGTACTGTAGGTTCAACCTATAAAATATATCTCAAATCTACCAATTTCTTTTATCTCCACTGACATCATCCTAGTCCAAATCACTAATATCTTTTGTCTGGATTGTTGTAGTAGCCACTTAACTGTTCTTTTTGCCCTCACATTTGATTCCCTAAAATCTCTTCACATAGCAACCAGAGTGACCCTTTTAACTCTAATTTAGATTAAGTCGCTCTCCCCATTATCCTAATTCCCCTTAAGGTTTTTCAAGACTTCCTGTTTCATTAGCATAAAAGGCAGATTTCTTAGCATTCTAAATGACCCTCCATGATCTGGCCCCTGTTGAACTCCACAGCCTCAGGTCAATCCACTCTCTTAAACATAAGATGCATTAGCTCTACTGACCTTCTTTCTATTCCTTGATGCAATAAGTCTACTTCTGCCTCGGGACTTTTGCTCTGTCTCCTCTGCCTAAAATGAGGGTCTTCTGATTGAAAACACAGTTGCATAGTTTTAGGTTTCAGCTCAAGTGTCTCCTCCTTAAACAGACCTGCTCAGCCTATTTAAAGCAACCCTCCTGCTCTAGTCACTCTCTATCACATTTGATTCTTTTTTGTTGTATTTCAGGGCTTACTACTGTCTAAAATTAGGATGCTTTGATCTATTTGTTTACTTGCCTCCTCTCAATTGATAAATAAAACTCCACCAGGTAGGGGCCTTTTCTGCTTTAGCTGTCTCCATCCCCAAAATGCCTGACATCCAGTAGATGCTCAGTAAACTAGCTGAGGAGCCCTGGTGGTGCAATGGTTAAACTTGTGGCTGCTAACCAAAAGGTCAGTGGTTCAAACCCACCCACCGTTCTGTGGGAGCAAAGACCTGGCAATTTGCTCCAGTAAAGATTCCAGCCTAGGAATCCCTACGGGGTAGTTCTACTCTGTCCCATAGGGTTGCTGTGAGTTGAAATCAACTGGATGGCACACAACAATGACAAACATTAGCTAAATGGGTTATTTCAGAGCCCCACACCCAATCAGTTTGGCTCGAAAAGGAAAACCTCTGACAGACTAATCTCAGGAATGGTCGGTGTCTTCTCATAGTTTATTATTTCCTTTTGTTCACGTATGGGAATACAGGGTGGATTAATAATGTATCAGTGAGAGAGGGATATCAAGGAAAGCCTCCCCAGATCCCTTCCCTTCATGTGACCTATTTGGGCTACGATTTGCTATGTTTGTTTAACCCCACGAGAGAAAAGCAAACTGCCTCCTAAATCACCCTACCAGGAAATAAATAGGAATGCCTACCAGTGGGGTGCTGGTAAAGGTGTAACAACCAGCTCTCCTGGGGAAAAAGTTCTAATTTATATGCATCTTTGTGAATTTCCGGAAACCCTGGTGGCATAGTGGTTACCTGCTACAACTGCTAACCAAAGGGTCAGTAGTTCGTAATCCACCAGGTGCTCCTTGGAAACTCTAAGGGCAGTTCTACTCTGTCCTATAGGGTCACTATGAGTCAGAATCAACTTGAGGGCAACAGGTTTGGTTTCTTTGTTGTTGATTTCTGTGCTGTAAATACTCCCACCAGGGCTAATTTTTAACAATGTAAAGTCACTGAGCTTAGAATTGGGAAGAGATGTACACAACTGACTCTCTCCAGTCCCGCTGCTGATGCCTACCATGTGCCAAGAACAGCGTTAAGTATTTTATTATTTATTCTCTCCTATTCTTAGACCGAGGAGCCCTGGTGGTGCAATGGTTAAGCACTCGGCTGCGAACCGAAAGATTGGCAGTTAGAACTTACCAGGAGCTCTGCAGGAATAAAGACCTGGTGATCTGCTTCCGTGATGATTACAGCCTAGAAAAACCTATAAGACAGTTCTACTCCGTCATATAGGGTCGCTATGAGTCGGAATCAACTCAATGGCACACAACAACAACATTCTTAGAGCAACCCTACAAAACTGACATTTTTTGTCACATATCAGAGATCAGGAAATAAATTCAGGTAACTTGCCCAAGGCACATATCTTTAAAGTGGTGAAATCAGAATTCAAATCCAGATTTCTCTGACTCCAAAGACCACATCTTTCCATACATTTAGGAAGTGGCAGTCAAAAATTCATGCCTGGTGTTATAGAAAAAACTTGAACAGTGTTTCAAGTTAAAACAGAGAGGTTTCTTCAGGGTTTGAAACAATTGCAATTGAGGAATTACATAGCCCATTGAAAACGGAATCGAGTAGTCTCTGGGCAGTTTCCTTATACAAGTATTCTTATGAGGTAAAAAGAGGAAACAAACCATAGGAAGGGCAAGTACAGGAAAGTCAATGAATTTGATTTATAATAATCACACTCTGATTGATTACTGATTATTGATAGCACAGTGATTACAGATAGTTTCACAGGATGCTTACATCACAGTCACAAGATGCTGACATGTAATTTGTCTATCTTGCAAAAAGAAAAAATACCTTGTTGGCAACAGCACTCAGACAGCACTATCCCAGAGTACAGGTATTTTGAGGGGTGTATGAGTCAGAATCGACTTGACATCACTTGGTTAAGACCCCTCAGGGCATATGGTTTCACATCCTGGTTTTGACCACTGAGGAAAAACATGTATTTCT
>NW_004443973.1:18241639-18242911 GCF_000243295.1 Trichechus manatus latirostris
CATCAGAATTACCTGCAGGGCTTGTTAAAACACAGATTGTCAGATCCCAGCCCCAGAGTAAGGAGCCCTGGTGGCGCAGTGTTTAAACTCTTGGCTGCCAACCCAAAATGTTGGTGGTTCGAACCCAACTGCTCCTCAGGAGAAAGATGTGGCAGTCTCCTTCCCTAAAGATTACAGCATTAGAAACCCTGTGGGGCAATTCTACTCTGTCCTATAGGGTCTCTATGAGTTAGAATCGACTTGAAGGCAACAGATGTGGCGTGTGTGAGCCTCAGAGTTCTGATTCAGTAGGTCTATGGTGGGTCCCACAATTTGCATTTCAGAATTCCTTGATGATTCTGAGGCTTTTAGTTCAGTAATGACACTTACAGTAGGGACTCCTCAGATACCAAGTGATTCATAAGCACAATATAGTTTGAGAAGCACTGGTCAAGATCCTTAGTTCTCACATTGGACTGCACATTTCAATCTCTTGGGAAGATAGAAAGCAATACCTAGGTCCCACTCCCAGAGATTGTGCTTTTATCGGTCTGGATTATAGCCTGGGCATTGGGACTTTTTAGAAGCTCCCCCACGTGATTCTAATGCGCAGTTAAATTTAAGAACAAATGGAAATTCTCTGGATTTTAATCCATAGGTGCTGTGGATTTACACACAGTTCTCTGTTTCTGCTCCTAAAACTGACCCATCAGAAAAGCACTCATTCCCTGCATTTACTAGTTAATGTCAAGTGTTCGTTGAAGGGTGGTACAAGTTGGGGGCGTGGAGAGATCCAATAGACTGCACCTGAGCTACAAGACAGGAAGGTCAACTTTGGTTTCATTCTCTGCTACTTACTCAGTGTGTGACCTTACTTCATTGAATATGATATTTAACTTCTCTGTTTTGTCTCCTGTTCTTTGTAAGTATAGATTTTTATGAGTATTTAGTAAAAGAACTTGAAAAGGGTTATAGAGAATTATTATAATGAAATTGATGTCAGTGATGTTTATAGATGACACACTATGAGTAATAATAATAATAAAACATTAATAGAGCTCCCAGTTTAAAAATATTCTCCCAGATAATCTGTTATATGACAATCCCAAATAAGAATATTCAAATCCCACCTGCTCAGTGAAGTTGGAAGTTTGCCTTGGTTCAAGGTAACCAATTGTGATTATAAGTCTACAGTACAAACATGTAACAGCTTGTTCTACCTTACAGGTGTCTCTCCTAACAGACTTCACCCATTCAGTACAGTAGCTATGACACTTCCATGTGTATGCTTAC
>NW_004443973.1:18249418-18250251 GCF_000243295.1 Trichechus manatus latirostris
TTCCATTCACGTAGGTCTCTTTTGTTTCTTGCAATAGTGTTTTATAGTTTTCTTTGTATAGGTCTTTTACATCCCTGGTTAGATTTATTCCTAAGTATTTTCTCTTTTTAGGGGCTATTATAAATGACACTGTTTTCCTGATTTCCTTTTCAAAATTCTCTTTGTTGGTGTATAGGAACCCAACTGATTTTCGTATGTTGATCTTGTATCCTGATACTCTGCTGAATCTTTTATTAGTTCTAGTAGTTTTCTTGTGGAATCTTTGGGGTTCTCTATGTATAGGATCATATCATCTGTGGATTGGGATACTTTACTTCTTCCTTTCCAGTTTGGATGCCCTTTTTTTCTTTGTCTTGCCTTATTGCTGTAGCTAGGACGTCCAGCACAGTGTTAAATAAGAGTGGTGATAAAAGAGCATCCTTGTCTTGTTCCTGCTCTCAGGAGGAATGCTTTCAGCCTCTCTCTGTTGAGAATGATAATCGCGGTTCGTTTTGTATAGATGTCCTTTATTATGTTGAGGAATTTACCTTCTATTTTAATTTTATGGAGAGTCTTTTATCAGGAATGGGCTTTGGACTTTATCAAATGTCTTTTCTGTGTCAATTGAGAAGAACATGTGATTGTTTTGTTTTGTTTTATTTATGTGGTGGATTATATTGATTAATTTTCTAATGTTGAACCATCCTTGCATAGCTGGTATGAATCCCACTTTGTCATGGTGTATTTTTTTTTTTTATATGATGCTGAATTTTGTTGGCTAGAATTTTGTTGAGAATCTTTGCATCTATATTTATGAAAGATATTGGTCTGTAATTTTCTTTTTTTTGTGATAT
>NW_004443973.1:18254986-18256037 GCF_000243295.1 Trichechus manatus latirostris
CCAAACCAATCAGCAGGCTGACTCCACCTTGGGGCGTCCCTGAAGACCCCGTACCAAATTTTACTCTACCCATATAAACCCCTTGGGCCATTGTTCAGGGAGCCACCTTGGTAACACAAGTCCCGGTGGGATCCTTTACTTGGCCAACTAAATAAAGCTTCTTTTTCTGCTTTCACTGCTTCATGTCTTTCTAGCCACACCGAGTGGGCCTAGAAGTGTCCAGTTATGATACTATTGTGATTATTGAGAAATTCTATCATAAAACAGGTATGGAGCTACCACTTCACCCTGAGAATTCTGAAAAACAAGTCAGGAGCTGCCACTTCTCCCGGCAAATTTGGCAAAAAACAACACTGTTTTCCTGGTTTTCTCTGAGCCACAAAAAGAAGCCTAACAAGGAATGCCGTGGGGTTTCGATAGTGTTTCACTTAGACCAATGTGTTCCTTCGTTGTGTGAGAGTTTGCTTGTGGGTGGCAGGCAGCCTAGTGCTCTAGCCTGTCTCTCGACCTCTTTATCCTGTCACGGGAGTCTTTAACGCTCCTGATGAGCACTGGCGACCACTCTAATGGCTTTTACGGGTCCACCCATGCCCAAATTTTTGCAGCTTATAGTGGCTCAGAGCTCTTTCAAAATAGACTTACCTCTTTAATGTTTCAAATGCCTGAATCGGGATCTAAATTGCAGTTCACCAAGAGTTTCTAGATATTATTCTTAAATGATCAAGTAAAAATCTAACAGTCTCCTTAATCAAACAACCAGTTTTTCAAACAATTTTGCTGAACAAAACTTAAGTGAACATGAGAAAAAGAACAAAAAGAATAAGCAGAGGCCCATTTTCTGAGAGCGCTCACCCCGTTGGTGTCAAAGGGACATGGAGTGCAAGTGCTTGGGTCCAGAAGATAGGACTTCTCTTTTTGCCGGCTTCTGCTCCACAGTCCAGGTCTCCTCAAGGTTGACTGGAATCGTGGTATTAGAATCTCTGCAACAACTATACCATTAACTCTTGTAGGGTGAAAACACCACAAAGTTTAGTAAAGCAAAAAGAAAGGT
>NW_004443973.1:18257589-18260357 GCF_000243295.1 Trichechus manatus latirostris
AGCTCCAGGCAGCTGCATCCACTCACCCTTTTATATCCTTATCTTGGTTTTATCCTTTGCACTCTTGTTGGCTGAGTGTGAGTTAAAGTGAGAGCAACTTTTAACCAAATTCTCATTGAAATTTAATTTCTTTGGCTAGAGAAGACAGGGAATGAAGCTGGATTTATGAGTTCCTTCTTAGCAGGGTTGCTATGAGTTGAATTGATTAGACGACAATGGGTTTGGTTTTTTTGGTTTTCTTAGCAGTAGGGCTCCTGGGTGGTGCCAACAGTTTGCTTAATGTGCTCAGCTGCTAAAAAGGCATTGAAGGTGTGAGTTCCCCTAGAGGTTCCTAAGAAAGGCAGTGATCTGCTTCCGAAGAATCCGGCTTTCAAAACCCCAAGGAGCACAGTTCTACTCTGACACACATGGGGTCTTTGGAGTTGGAGTTGACTAGAAAGCAACAGGTTTGCTTTTTCCTAACAGTAACAAAGACAAAACCATCAGCCACTCTTGCTTCCAAATATCAGTCCAGCCGGGGGAGATGCTTCTAAACAAGATGTGTACAGAAGCCTTCAATTACAAACGTATACTAAAGCAACCCTCTGGTCCTGGGGGCAGACCCCCATGAGATTCAAATTTCCATCATAAGCAGCCTCACACATCTGTTGTCATTTACTGTTCCTATGATCGCACTTACACAATTATCACAGAATTGAGTGTGTGTGTATATAGCTGAAAATATTTCCACTGGAGAAAGAGAATATGTGTGTGCTTGAAAATATTTCTACTTATTTTAACCATTTTTCAAGTCTTTATAATTCTCAAAAGTTCATATATATATAAATTTATAAAAATATCTAGAAGCATATATATAACATATGCTAATGACTGTAAGTTGTGGGATTTTGGTAGGTTTTTTTTTCTCTCTTTCTTAATTTTTGGTAATTTTATGTCTGATTTTTTTTAAAAGTAAGTGTGGGTCACTTTTATAAGCAGAAAAAAAGAAATTTTTTAGTTTATTTTAAAAAAAATACTTTACAAGATTATGTTCAACAAACAGCCTCTCTTGGCCGTAGTGGAAGGTGTCTTGGTGGTGCAACAGTTAAGCAATTGGCTGCTAACAGAAAGGTTGATGGTTCAAGCCCACCCAGCGGCTCCATGGGAAAACTAACTGGTGATCTACTCCCATAAAGGAAATTGATTGGATGACTGGATGGCACAGAAGGATGGTGAAGACAGCTCAGAGAGGAGGAAACACAGCTGCACTGAGCAAACAGAAACCTGCCTCTGTTGTGTAAGGCTTATTTGCCAAGTGTCCCTGTTTGGGAACAATTGAAGTAATATATAGAAAATTACATGGCATTTGTCTTTCTGAGTACGGCAGCATCATAAGTAATAGCTTATTTTCCAAGGCTCACTTCAGAGATGTATGTGCTTTCCTTGCCTCAGTCAATGGATCTTGAAGAGCTTTAATCAAAACTACAAAATAACTGGGCAAATAGCATCCTGCTCAATTTATATTATATTCCTGAAGATGCTTAGAGGCTGTGTTCTTAATCATTAAAAAATAATACCAAACTCTCATCCAAAGAGGCCAAGGTGCATAATAAAATCCTTAAACCTATATTAAAATGGGAGAAAATATTCCTCTCTGCAAGAAACCTTCAGCAAATAGACTTTAGAATATTACAATACTGAATATTCTATGACTACACACCCTTTTTGGCGCAGTGGTTAAGAGCTCAGCTGCTAACTAAAAGGTCGGCAGTTCAAATCCATTAGCTGCTCCTTGGAAACCCTATGGGGCAGTTCCACTCTGTCCTATACTGTTGCTATGAGTCGGAATCAACTCGACAGCAATGGGTTTAAGCATCCCAAGCAGAAACATTTTGAAGAATCAGAACTATTTCTTACAACTAATCTGAATAAAATAGTCTTATCATCAGGACTTTTCTCTGAAATCTACAGAATAATTATCAGTAATGTATTGTATGTAAATGTAGCACAATAAAAACCATTGGGGGTCTCAGGAACATTATTAATTAAGCTTCTCACATTAGTCAGTTCTTTCCATGTCTGTTGTCGCCATCCTAGCCAGGGGCCTCTTCTCTTCATACCTAGGTTGTTGTAAGAGCTTTCTGTTTTCAATCTATTAGGTATAACAGCCCCAGATTAGTCTTTCCAAAGGCCAATATTCATATACACAATGCTGAATAAAACCATTCAGTAAGCTTCCATCACCTACAGGATAAAATCCAAACTGATTTCTCTGGTGTTCCACTCTTATAAAATAATCCAACCTGCTTTATCATTTTATTCTCGGTTCAATCCTGTCACCCCAATTAGTCAGGCATTCTAATCTGTCATATACTTTTCTACATCTACCATTCGGCACATACTATTTTGCCAGTACTTTCTGCTCTGGAATATCTTTCCCTCAGTGTATCCAAGTCCTCCTGTTATCTGAGTGCAACTTTTGGGGTCTGTAAAGAAGAGAAGTTTGGCATGTGTCCAGGAGGTGCTGCTCAAAAGGGCAGCTGTATATCAGGAGAGGAGCCAGTTGGAAGGAGGGTGTTACCAAGAGGGACTTCCAAAATCAATATTGGAGGAAGGAGGTGATTCTCAGCTTGCGAGTAAAGTGGGAAAATCAAGGGCTCTGAGACTGATCAAACGAGTTGCCAAGTCAGATAACCTGAGCAAAGAGAAAGTCAGGAAGTTGATGTGAGAGTTGAATGGAAAGATACAGAGAGAATGAGGTACCAATGGGTCAGAGACTAGGTCAGGAA
>NW_004443973.1:18278522-18279782 GCF_000243295.1 Trichechus manatus latirostris
CCCCCATTGCTTTCAACTTGACTAAGGAGGAGGAAGAAGAGTAATATTTTTTGAATACCTTTTATTTGCCAAACATATTATTACATTATCTTATTTTTCAAATCTATGATTTCAGATTACCATCCCCATTTAACAGATGAGAGCAAATCTATGAAAGTTCAAGAAACTTCCAGAAGTCACATTTTTATTAATTGGGAAAGCCAGCAACTTAATTCAGATCTGCCTAACTGTGTTTTCCTCTGATTTTGACTCCATACTATGACTAACTTCAAATGGTTATGTAATACAAGTTTATTATGAATTATAGCTTTTTTGAATATAGTAATGTTTTGGTTTATGAAATATGCTAACTTTTAGTAAAAACTAATACCAGAAACTAGAAAATTCAAATCTGCTTTGGAGGACTAGAGACACAGAAATATAGGGTCTCCAAAATTCTCAAACCTTAAAGAAGATGTAGCATATAAATTTGTTTTCTTCTAATAGAAAAACACAAGGAAAGGGCTTACCTTTTTATTAACCACTTTGAAAGTAAAGTTTCGATTTATTCTGAAGGGAATTAAAAATGTATAGCAATAAGCATTTAGGACAAAATTACCTCACAACAAAAAGTGTATGTACTATTAGGACTGATGTTATTTATTTATGTGTAGCTAGAATTACATGCCCATATAGGCTCCAGGCTTATAAAAATGTCTGAAAGCGCTTATGAGGACTATGAGAAGCTATGAATATGCAGAAGCCTGCAGGGGTCTTGGAACCCCCACCCTACGGCTTCCGTTGATAGAGATTCATCAGTGATGCTTAATCAATCATCTGTGCTGGTGGATACCCTCAAATGTACTGTCCAACATCCTTTGGCTCAGTGAGTTAGAACTCACAGACTTTTCTGCTGGGGAATTGAGAAGGGAGGGTAACATTACCAGAAGACTTTTTGGGTGCACTCGTAAGTAGAGCAACCATCAGTAGTTGGCCTCTTGTAGATATACCTTATACATGGAAGACAGCACACATTCTACATAAGTGCTGCATCCTTTCACCAGTTCCAGTGCTGAGGCTTAAATACATTAGTATCTTTCATAAAAGGTCATTTAGGTCAAGTGTGACTGTATGTGTAGATACAGTTTAGAACTGTAAAGCATTGTGAAGTGCTGTGATGGATGTTAAATTACTAATATTTCAGGATACCCTGCAAGCCCCACCAGGAGCAGACAGAAGACTTCCCTTTAAGATCTTCCTCTATCTCATTAAGTTTGCTTA
>NW_004443973.1:18280397-18286827 GCF_000243295.1 Trichechus manatus latirostris
AAGAAAAAAAGGTGTTCTCCATTGTTGAAGATGCCAAATAAAATGCATTGACAGAAATTAATAGGCAATAGAACTCGACGAATTCTTCTGGAGAATATTTTTATGATGAAAGTCTTGGCAACTGTTCCTGTGATTAATGATGATAATGCACAAACCCTCAGCTCCAGATAAACTGGCCTATTTCTTCTTTCTAGAATATTCCTCTCCTTCCCTTTTGTTTTCCAAGGAAGATTAATGACCCTATCCTTTCAAATTCTTACCTGTGATGCCCCCATCTCCACTTCTCTATCCAAATCTCACTTTTCCTAAGGTGTCTCAAACCCCAAAGGATAAAGCAATCTGTTTTCCTTTGAACTCCAGTGTACTTCGTATTTTCAGCACTCCACACTTATTATACAGTGTAATATCAGTCCATGTCATATAGTCCTCAGACCTTAAACGCTGCAAAAGGATTAAATTGTATGCTGACTTCCAGAAGATGCATGGAGACAGAGTCTATAAACATGTCTTGCTATCAGCTAGAGTACATACACAGGAGATGGCCAAGTACGTCATACACGAGGATACTTTGAATGCAGTCAATCTGTGGGTCACTGGTTACCTCACACGCTTAAAGTAGACTTTCTCTATGAATAAGAGACGCAGGGAATATCTAGCCCTTCCACCATTTCTGTAATAGATAACTGAGAATAAGAAAGGAATTTTTTAAAACTCAAAGAGAAGATTTCCAATTTAGTTGAATTTTGTGATTTACCTGGCCAAAATAATCTTCCTCCAGCTTACAAGTGATCAAAATTCCCATCTTCATGTGAGGGCAAAGAAGAGAGATAAAACTGAATACTTACTGCCCCCCAAGTGGCCAGTAACCAACATATATTTTCCCACTAAAGTTCACAACAATCCTGTGAGGGAGGTATTATTATCCCCATTTCCCCCCTACAAATTACTAATGAGTAAGGTTTACACTAGGATTACAGAGAGAATATGGTCAAGATGTGCCATTTCTTACAGGTAATATTTTTCTGCTCTGTTTTATAAAATAAATTTATGTTAAGAATAAATTAGCCGTGTGTTTTAAACACTTATTAATGTATGTCAAATGTTATTGTTTACTTATCAAAAGCTAATAATTCATTATTGCTAAAAAAAATTAAATATCAAACCAATTTAAAAATTGTCTTAGATCACTAAAGAAAGACTGAAGGTTGGAATGTGTTCTGAAAATATTTCTTCTTAAAAAGAACACTGATCAAAGCCAAATTTCATTTGTTTCTATGTTTGCCAAGCTAGCCCAATGGGGCAATAACAACGCTGGCATTTCCCCCAGCCTCTGAATTCTATGATTGGTTGGTTTCTAATGTGCCTAAAACTGTAATTAGAGGCAATCTTTTTCTACCTAGTTAAGCCTGCTGACAGAGAAGTTCTTTGTACGTCAGAAATGTGCTTGCGTGCGGTGCCCTATTGCCAGTCCTTTGCAAAAAGGGTGATATTTTAAAATCTGAAGGCATCTGCAGCTGTTCAGCTAGTTGACTAATGCCTTCTGAGATTTTCTTCCCCAAAATAAAAATCATCTGGGGGTAATTGTTACTCAGAATAATAACAAAGTTTGGCATTTCTGAAGATCTTTTCAACACTGAATTTCACAAGTCTGAGCTCATCTCTGAAATCATGAGATTCTTGTTTAAACTCCAAGGCGGTGACCTGAGTGGTACTCAGAGATTCTCTGTGGCAGGTTTGGGTTTAGGATTGGACATTTCTCATTCACATTTGCATCTCACCTCCATGTGGCCCTATACTTGGTTAGTAGAATCCTAAAGTAAAATACACTGCAAAGAGCACTGCCCGAGGAGTCCCATAATCTGGCAATCCATGTGGGCTGCATCTTAATAGGGGCACAGAGTTACGTAAGTGACTGCCACCTCAAGTGGATCTCGTAGGGATCTGCCTCTAGGGGACCAAGTATATGAATGTGCTTTGTAAAGTATTGAGCAAGTTCATACAAATATGAATTCTGATTAACATGTATCTGTCATTAGCCCAACATTCTCGTGAACTTCTTCAATTACAAAAGGACCAGAAGAGGATGATTCAGCATCTACGATGACACTATAGAGAAAATATTCAGAAGTTTTGCTAAATGGACTACATTTTAAATGTTTCATAACCTAGCTGAATCTAAAATAAAAATGCTGGGGTTGGTTATTATTTATTCGTCATATTGATTGTTTATTTACTTGACCCTAGTCAAAAACCTTTGTAGACCAAGCTCCGCTACCGACTAGCTGCATTATCACAGGCAGGTCACCTAATATTTCCATATCTTAGTTTCTCCAACCGAAACATTGTGGAGGGAGGGAGGCAGCAGAAACAGACAGAAATGGGTCTGGATTACCCAGATCCGAGTCTGCAGCCTTAATTCTCTAATTCAGGAAAACTCTGGCCTGGAGGGAAGGGAGCTTTGCTGATTTAGAGTCCTGTGCACTCACAGAGCTTTACATCAAGATGCATGAAGGAGGCAAGACTTGCTATTTGAAGGCAGCATTTACAAAGCTGGGTTCCAAATGTAATAACTTAATATGGAATTCTGACTGAAAATGCCTGAGGACTTTGCAGAAGCGATAAAGGGTAACACACTAGAAATATGTGTTGACCGCTTGATCTGCTGATACACTAAAAATTATACCTAGTGTCTTGAACAGAATGGAGGCCTATCCTGGGACAACTTAAGATTCAAAAAGTAAAGTAATTAATTAAAAGGAGAGTGTCAGAAACCTACCTCTGTGATCTTAGAAAAGTCACATGAACTGTTTATCTTCTCAAAAAAGAGGATCTGCGTTGGGGCTTGTGAGTTATTATAAGAATAAAATAATAAACCAAATGTGAAAGTGCTTTAGGAAACTAAAACATCCTATGTAATACAGGGAGAAAAATGAATTTAAGTCGAGTAATAATAGATGTCATTACTATAATTTGGGATTTTTTAAAATTAAGTTATCAAATGTCTAGCTTCTCAAAAGAGAGAAGCATTTTTTTATTTCTACATGTAAATTTATTAAAATTATGTACAGAACAGTTCAAGTGAAGCTGCTACAATTAAACATTTAAAGTATAGGCCTTGCTTATTTTAAGAACTAGATGGTTTGCTGAAAACCTGAGTATAACTACCATTTTTAAATAACATTCTTAGTGAAGATTTAGTAATCTCTTGGAAGGTGAAACATTTTTTTATACAAGGTATTATTAGTAGTAGTTTTTCCATGCAATCTGTGTCTGTATAGGCTTGGATCTCTTGAAGTAGATGGAATTCATCTTCATTTTTAGCAATCATCATAATTTATTATTGCAATAAACAGTTATTGAACGCATGCTGTGTGCAGGGAAGGCTTTGTTTTAGGGGCTCAAAATTCAAAGATGAATAATCTATAGTCTTGGTTTCCAAACAGTTAACCAATTACTCGAAAGAGGTGATGTGAAAGCAAATAAGTTTAATGAAGTGTAATATAAGCACACAAGGGCTTTATAGGAAACATCCCAGCAAGCAATAACCATTTCCACTTGGGTGGACATAGAGGGATCAAGAAATGCTGTTTAGAAGAACTGGCACTTAAGCCTAATAGGTATTACTAATGATGGAAAGGACTGGGGATGGGTGGTGGAGCGAGGAATTGCTGGGGTAAGGGAAGATGAATGCCCCAGACGGAGAGATCAGCCTGAGCAACTTGACAAAAAACCAAAACCAGACCCGTTGCTGTCAAGCCAATCCACAGCGACCCTATAGGACAGAGTAGAACTGCCCTGCAGGGTTTCCAAGGAGTGGCTGGTGGATTTGAACTGCTGACCTTTTGGTTAACACCTGAACACTTAACCACTGCACCACCAGGGTGCATGAAGATTCCTCATATCTGTAGGTAATGCAATGAGACTGGATCACTGGCCAAAGTAAGTGGTGGGAAAGTACACTGTGTTTCTCTTGATCGCAGCTGGGAATTGTTCATAGATCTGGAGGAGAGCTCCTGAGTGCAGGTAACGGTGTGGAGACCGACTAAAAGTAGAATGTGAGGATTCAGGAAAAGAAAAAACAGCGAGTTTTGCCAGGACTTTAGGGCTATAGTAGAGATAATCAGGCATGTTGGATAGTGAGCCAAGGCCTGTTTGTTCTGAGATTCCACTTACGAAACCAACTTGGTAAAAGAGAAACTCCCAAAAAGGACAAAAACCGGGCACTGGCTCTTCCTTTTTCACAGGCACCCACCTCCCTGATCCTTCTCCACCCTCCCATCCACACATATACCCTAACAGAGATGATTTTTCTTCTGTTCTAAAGGTTGGAAGTACTAGTGTGTGTGTGTGTATGTGTGTGTGTGCGCGTGTGCATGCATGCGTGCACGTGTGTGTATGTTTAATGGAGACAGCTGGTAAGAAAAAAAAAAAAAAGAAAGCTTTTTACTGCACTTTTTCCTACACAAAGTGTAACATCTATTTTGTATACATTCCAGCAGGTTCAGAGCATCCAAGACTGAAAATTACAGAAAGGCAAAATAATAAAAAAAATCTATAAACACCCTAATTCATTAGCCAGTAGGTTATGTAACCATTTTTTCTGGGTGCCCTCATCCTGAGCATCAGTTAACATATACTTTCTCTCATCTCCTCTCTTCCTTTCTCAACCTCCTTCTAGAAGTCCAATTCAGAGCATGCAGATCTGCAATAGATAACCAAAACCCCAACAATAACAGCACTGAAGATGACCTCATCAGTGCTGCTCACATTAGCTGGCCAACCTGGTAAAATATTTGCTTTGATCTTTTTATGCATTGACCACAAATTTAAATAGGAAAACTGGACCTCCGATTGTGGCATCACTTAAGGACAGTTGCTTTTCCTCAGATTCTGAAGGAAATACATAACTTGGTATGACAAAATTCCTGGGCCATTGCTGCTAAGGATTGAGGGATCCTCATCCATGTCAATTCTAACACAAACTCAAGGGCACTAATCAGAAACATACCTGCTTCGGGCATGTTATGCATTTTTTTCGGACCACTTTTCTATGTTTCTACTACTATGTAATCTATTTCTCCATTATTTTAAAGTTTCCTTTCTATTTCAACTCTTTATCTTAGAGCTCCTTGGAATTTTCTTTCTTTAAAACTCATTGTTTGTCATTTACCTCTCCCAATTTTCTCATAATATCAAGTCCTTTCCATTCATTCCAGGTTTTTTTGTCATCAATTTTCTTCCCACCCTCCTCTTTTCCACTCCACTTCATTGACTTGGGGAAAAATATTTCTCTCTCTCCCTCTCACACACCCACACATACACACTCACATACACACACACTCACATACACATACACACACACACACAGAGTCAGAGAGAGGTTAAACCCTCTAGGAAATATGAAACAAGTTTATAATCACCTCAGGCTGATTTTTTGGGTTATTCATGGTGTGGCAGACATTGTTATTTGCCTACATAATATTCCTTCTCTCCTTCTTCCTTATTAAGAGAAACTCAATTTTGTTTGCAGCAGCTATCCATCAACTTTAAAATCTATATTTCCCAACCTCCTTCCTTGCTCCTATGAATGGCCACATAACCAGTCTGGCCAATGAGACATAGGACTTCTGAGAACTTTGTTAAGAATTTCTGAGAAATTTGCTTTCCTAGCACAGGCTCTATCTCTTCCAACTTGCCCTTTCTTACATTCTGCCTGAAATACAGAAGTGATATCCAAGACATTGGCTGAATGCTACAATCAGAATAGAGAAACTATCTTTTCAAGGATCATATAGACCAGCCATGTTTCTCATAGCAAATGGAACTACTACAATTTTGCGTACTTCATTTAAAACATAAGAGAGACCCAAATCTCAGAAAATCTATGATAAAGTCTGCAAACGTACACTAAGGTCTATCTAGTCTCAGTGAATAGAGGAAAAAGGATGTGGTCCCATTTTCAGGTGAAAAATATAATCAATCCTACCACTAATACAAAAAGTATTCACCCTCCCCAAATTAAACCTTATCGGTTCTCTTAGTCAATCTTTCTACTGTGGCCATTATTCTCAGACTACCTAGTTATTTTTCTTCAGAACTCTTTTAAGCTACAAAACAAGAAAATTATGGTCCAAACTCTATCAACTTGGCAAGTTTAAATATATAATCATAAATAATTAAATAGTACCTTTCATTCTTCTCCTACATACTAGTTTCTTTTTTAATCTATTTCATTCATGCATTCATTTACCTCCAAATTTGGAGGACATCTACATGGCCAACCAACTGGAAGAGATCCATAAATATGCCTATTCCAAAGAAAGGCGATCCAACCAAATGCAAAAATTATCGAACAATATTATTAACATTACTCACAAGTAAAATTTTGCTGAAGATCATTCAAAAGTGGTTGCAGCAGTACAGCAACAGG
>NW_004443973.1:18287130-18288322 GCF_000243295.1 Trichechus manatus latirostris
AGAGGACTTGAAGTACTCACTGATGAAGATCAAAGACTACAGCCTTTAGTATGGATTACACCTCAACATAAAGAAAACAAAAATCCTCACAGCTGGACCAATAAGCAACATCATGGTAAAAGAGAAAAGATTGAAGTCGTCAAGAATTTCATTTCTACTTGGATCCACAATCAATGCCCAATAGAAGCAGCAGTCAGGAAATCAAACAACGCATTGCATTGGGCAAATCTGCTGCAAAAGACCTCTTTAAAGTGTTTAAAAACAAAGATATCACCTTGAAGACTAAGGTGCACCTGACCCAAGCCAGGGTGCTTTCAATCGCTTCATACACATGCAAAAAGTGGGCAATGAATAAGGAAGACCAAAGAAGAATTGACCCCTTTGAATTACAGTGCTGGCAAAGAATATTGAATATAGAATGGACTACCCAAAGAACGAACAAATCTGTCTTGGAAGAAGCACGGCCAGAATGCTCCTTAGAAGCAAGGATGGCAGACTTTGTCTCACATACTTTGGAAATGTTATCAGGAGAGGTCAGTCCCTGGAGAAGGACACCATGCTTGGTAAAGTAGAGGGTGGGTGAAAAAGAGGAAGACCCTCAAAGAGATGGACTGACACAGTGGCTGCAACAATGGGCTCAAGCATAACAACGATCATGAGTATGGCAAAGGACCAGGCAGTGTTTCATTCTGTTGTACATAGAGTCACTGTGAGTCAGAACCAACTCAGCAGCACCTAACAACAACAACATTCATTTACTTACTCTTTCGTCTTTAGTGCCTACTATATGCCTAGCACTATGCTACAGCCAATGCCTTAGAAGTTCAAAAGAGGGATGCCTAACCCTTACTAGAGGAGGTGTTTCACAGTGTGGATGTCAGAAAAGGCTTCCTAGGAGAAACGTTGTTTGTAACAAGTTCTCAGTGTTTCAGTTTTGCTACAACAGATGTTATGCAAACTAGAACCAACTGCCCTCACAGTAGCAGAATGGCTTCTGGCTTAGGTGATAGGTCAGCCTACAGTTAAATTTAAAAGGTCCTTTTCTTTATAGAACTCGTTGCCCTCAAGGCAATTCTGACTCATAGCGACCTTGCAGGACACAGTAGAACTGCCCCATAGGGTTTCCAAGGAGCAGATGGTGGAGCCTAAGCCTACCTTTTGGTTAGCAGCCGTAGCTCTAAACCACTGTGCC
>NW_004443973.1:18289983-18298644 GCF_000243295.1 Trichechus manatus latirostris
GCTATGAGTTGGAACTGACTGGATGGCACCTAACAACAACATCAATAAATGAAGAAAGTGACAGTTTTGCTCTCTTTTGATCTTACAACTTGTAAAACTCATATCTGCTATAGTTACTAAATATATTTTCATTTCTCTTTCTGCAGTTATGCTGGATACAGTCTGATTTTCTAAAAGAAGTTCCCCTACTTATTCCTGTAAGTGAGTGAAGTGAACACTGTGCTACATGTGGCATTTCAGTAGAAGGGAGGCCGGTGAGAAATTGAATTTTTTAAAAATAGTTTATTTTAAGGTGATTGTGATTTGGGTTCAGAAGTCAACTATTTTTCATATAAAAGTTGGGCTTAATAGAAACTAAACACACTATCACTTTTCTCTCTAAAATTAGAGATCTTCTATTTCAGTTTGTCCAGGACCCCTCTAAAAAATCTAATGTGAAGCTTTTGAACAGAGGGTCTATCTTGTTCTAATTCCTTCAAAAATATCAGTATTATTCCTTATTCTAACATGAAGAGAATCTTCTGGTCTAGAGGGACATTTGAGCAGCTTCATTGGGATAGATTATAGAGCCCCTCCATGACCTGGCCATGAGGAAGCATTTTCAGTGTAGTTGATTCCAGCAAGGTAATAGGCAGGAGAGAAACAACTCAGCAAAAACCCATTTTCTAAATTAGTGAGACACTATTTTTCTTAGCAGTTGCACACATGTCAAGGTTCAAAGCTTTAATTTACTATTCATTTATTCTTCCATAGTCAGAATCTTTTCAGGAATAAGAAACAATTTTAGACAACCTTATTTTGGGGTTGGGAGTCCTGGTGGCACAGTGCTTACAGCACTAGACTGCTAACCAAAAGGTTGGCAGTTTGGACCCACAAGCAGCTCCGCAGTAGAAAGATGTGGCAGTCTGCTTCCTTAAAGATTTACAGCCTTGGAAACCCTACGGGGTCACTATGAGTCGGAATGGACTCTACAGCAGAGAGTTTTTTGGTTTTGGTATTTTCACTTGAGGTTGGCCTAAAATGAGGCGTGGCATTATTTTCTCTAAGCTTGTCAACAGTGTTCTCTTTCCATCTATTTAACTACAGTGTTATCCAAAAGACATCCTACTGCAAAAGCAAGATTTTTTTTCCACTTAAGGTCCAGATGTGAAATGAGAAGTCTTTCTTTACAGTTTGGAAGATAAATTAACTTAGACCTAGTAAGCACAGTGAATGCTTTAGGATTTACTAGTAACCAAAACTATATGCTAAGAGGGAATGGATATTGGGGAACCAACCCTCTTTGCCTTAAAAACAGAACCTCAGGTTTATGTGGGATAGCAATGGGTTCAACTAAAAACACAATTATCCCAGACTCCCTGCAGGAGGGGCAGCATTTTTCAGTTCTTTCACATCATTGAAAGTCTCTAAGTGGTCTTCTGGGAAAGTTCCTGGAAAAAACAGCTGACTCAGCTGGCCCATCCCTTTTGCCTTTTGCTCTTCCTTTCCTCTGGCCTGGAACGTAGTCAGGATGCTGGAGGCAAGGCAGCCATCTTGCGACCACAAGGCAACAAATAAGAGCATGTAAACCACAAGCAATGAATTGCTGAGAGGAAGGAAAAATGAGCTGATGTCTCTGAGGACTATGGGTCTGCCATACCAGCTCTAAACCCCTACCTTTAGACTTAATGTCACTTGAGAAAAATAAAAACTTCTATTTGGTTAAGCCAGTAAAAGATGGATTTCTCTTATGAGCAGCCAAATCTATACCAAACTGACCCAAGTAGGTTGCAAGGAGAATGCTAAAAAATTTTTATAAGAACACTTTCCAAGGACATATTTTGAAGTATTCATTTACTTTGTCAGTTATTAAACTGATATATTCATATATATCATATATATCATTCTTATATAAGCCTTAAAATGACTTCCATCCACAAGGAGCTCTACTAGGCAATAACATACCCAGCTCCCATACATGGATACACTATAAATACATTTCATCCCTTCATTTATTCATTCAGCAAACATTTTTAAGGACCCAGTCAGCACTATTGATGGAGATTGGGATGCAAGCATGAAAAACATTATGCCTGAATATAAGAAGTTCTGTTTCTTTGCAAGTCATAAGACAGAACCTTTTTTAAAAACGTTCTGTTATCCAATTCTTTGCTTCCTTTGGGCTGTTTATTGCACACACATTAGCTCTCCAAAGACTGATAAGCCTGTCACCACGATCAACATTAAGGAACTAAAAGGATCTGAACCACCAGCGTGGTTTACATGGCTTAATGTTTGCAATGCTATTTCATAATTTGAAAACTTAGTCAAATGTCACACCAATATGTAATTACAGTTGTGAGAAATAACTGAATAAAATGTCTCATTCCATTCACTACATTATTTGCTTTTCCAAAATCAGCCTATTGCTGAAAGTACATATTTGGGAGCACCGTCATGTCTATGATTAAACAGTCACTGCACAGCAGACCTTAACACTAGTATCAGAGGACAATTATTCAGTAAGCTGTGGTAGACAGAACACTGGAAAACCACTTTCTACTCATATTTCTTCCTCTGTGTCACCTTAGGCACACGGCTTCAGTTTCCTCACGAGTTGAATGATAGGGTGGAATTAGATCATTGTGCTCTTTTGTAGACCTAAAATTCTTATTTTCCCTGCTCTATTCTCAATATGATGCATTAGCAGACAGGTTTTCCCAGCGAAGAGCAGCACATTAAGATGATTTTTAAATGATGCATGGCATCTTCTCTATTTTGGTTGCCTCAGGATTTATACACCTTAGTCCACAGCCAATACCAAACCACAACTGTATATGTAATTAAACAATATAACGTCGCTTGTATTAATAATGCCGTATCACTCTGCTCAGGATCAGAAAAAGGACTGGTTTTATTATTTCCAGCTTTTAAGGATATAGCATGTATCACACACAATTGAGATAACTGAGTGAGAGTTAGATGTGGAGTACATTGTTTTTAATCTGCTGTTTAAAAATATTCCCTGAGTATTTAGGGGTAAATTTAACAAACCTGCTCTCTAAAGCTTGGTGATCCCCCTTCCCAATTCTGAAAAATTGCTTTCAAAGTCTAAAAAAGGATTCATTATATACAAAATCTGAATGCTGAAATTCAGATCTTATTTTTTAGTATAGACAACCGAAGTAATTAGTATATCTGACAGTTATCTGCAAACTACCACAGACAGGTACCTGCTTTTCTTAGTATTTGCATGAAAATATCAGAAATTAAAATACATTAAGCACAGCCAGCTTAACCTATCACATTCTGAATCTGATATACATGATTTAAAATGTTATTATATTGCTCACAACAAGATGCTTACCATATATGAACACCCTCTACAAATCCTTTAGTTATCATCCTGCAAACGAACTCATACCCCCAACTATTGCTCTCGTTACATATATATGTTTCCCCCCATACTCACCACAATGAGTTAAACGTAGACAAAAGGTCTCGGTGGCAGCCTTTGAGTCATTACTTTGTTTTACCATTCCCTTCATTTTAGGTGTCACGGTATAGTACTTTACAGCTAGCAATTCATTCTGTTAGGTTTACTGCAAACACAGAAAGGGTTGTCTTGCACTTGCTGCAAGATTTAGCTTTTATGCTTCTGGTCATTCTTCCCACAAAAAGAACGAAACCAGTTTCTGAGCTATTCTTAACTCTCCTTCCAAAACATTTCAAAAGAGAAAGACAAGAAAGACTTCATGATTTCCATGCAAACTCCCAGCCTGCCTGCTTGCCTGCTGCTGCCAATACTTCTTACTCTTGCTGGTGATGACATTCAGCTAACTCCCAGCGCTGATGCTTCGTTATATAAGATTCTCTAGGTCAAGTGTAGGAGACACACTGCTGGCCTGTGAAAACTCATGGAACTGTTCCTTCAGGTTAACACTTCAGGGGCTATGGAAGCTGGAGGAAGCTGAGCTTTTACTACATCTTTTGGGGGTAAATATTTTTGCATGATTTGGTGTTTTATATACTATAGTCTTGGCAGATGCCTGTCAGCCACACTGAGAGGTGCAGGGAGAAATTACCAAAGGATTCCAGTTCTGTCAGCATGCTTGAATAATCATAGTAAATCTTCTAACAATCCTAGCTTGAAGATACCTAAGGAGTAAATAAATCATAAATTAGAGTTTGCTTAATAAGCATCATCTCTAATCATGCAGGAATGACTGTTGATTCGACTGCTTAAACTCAGAATATAATCCATTTGCTCAGAGGTGTTGTAGGAGAGCCTTATTAGAGTGTGGCTATTAGCTCAAAGAGATTTATTGCAGTTCTTGTCCGTTATGTTGCCTCTGTCTCTGATTGTAAATTTGCTCCCCTTGTAAATGAACTGTATGTTTCCCAGTATTTGTCTTCTGTTGTGATTGTTTGTGATAATATGAGAATGGAACCTGCATAACCTGACAGTTACGTTATTTCAGCAAATAATAAATCCCGCCTACTTAGTTCCAGGGTGAATACTGCAGAAAAAGCGCCATTCAATACGAGCTCTGAATGATGTTGGTTCAACTGCATCGACTCAGAGTGTGCTGTGTTCAGTGGACTTGGAGGGATGATCTCAGATTTGACACGAACAGTTAGTCACTCCAAGAGTAAAAGTAGAAGCAGTATGGCACTGATTCTGTTTTAAACTCTCACACTGTGTTCCTGTATGAGAGTTCGTTAAAATAGCAGTCTCTTACTGAATGCTGCAGAAAGGCCTGGAGAAGTAGCAGGGTAAGATTACAGCAGCAGTGTCATATTGGCAAGGAATTTTAATAAGATTTAATCAGAGATGGTGATACAACAGATGGAACTAATTTAAAACGATAGATGGATATTTAAAAAGTTGGAGGCAAATGCAGCACATTTGAGAAGGTTTGGCTTTCTATGTGCCCTTGGCAAGTCAAGTTGAATGCTTTATACAGGATGTCATGAGTTAGGAAAATACCGTGTAAACTGCCTTCATGATTGGAAAGAGCTTGACAAAAGGTTTAATATTCATTCATTTGTCTGAGTGTCTCTAAATGAGGACCAGCATGAGACAGCTTAACTAGAGCACATGAACAGGTAAACAGGTAGTTTTTAACTATCGGAAATGTCTTACGTTGTTTTTAATTACAGAAATGAAAATGACTATTACTGAAATGAATTTCTTTGGAGGTACTTTTCACTCTATTAATCATGATTAACAGTAGCACATTGATTATTTATGATGAACATATACTGCTTATCATTTTTATGCTATATTTAATTGATTGAACACGTACATGTTTTCCCAAATAATTTGAAGAGACAGTTATAGTCCCTCAGGGCCTAATTTTATATTACTGATGTCAATAGGCATTTTCCCCACAGACAAGCTTGGCGTAAGTGCCCCATCAGACCAGGTTTTATGCTGTTTAACATTTAGAACAAGCCTTATAAACCTAAAAGTAGTGCTTTCCTACTTAATTGTACTTGGAATCTTTGAGTTTACAAATCTTTAGGATATCAGTGTCAGAACTCAAATTGTCCATAACGATTTTCATTCTATACTATGTTTCTGTCGTCTGTTGTTAAAAAGGATTCTTCTTTCTGGTGATTATGCTTAACTAGTTATATTAATTTCTTCATTTTTTAAGTGAGGGATTTGAATTAAATGGGGTCTACAGTTAGTTTTAGCCCTGGTGGCATAGTGGTTAAGAGCTATGTCTGCTAACCAAAAGGTTGGCAGTTTGAATCCACCAGGCGCTCCTTGGAAACTACAGGAAGTTCTACTCTGTCCTATAGGGTCGCTATGAGTTAGAATCGACTCGACGGCAATGGGTTTTGGTTTGGGCCCAGTGGTTAAGTGATTGGCTGCTAACCAAAAGGTCGGTGGTTCCAATCCACCCAGCAGCTCCACAGGAAAAAGATGTGGCAGTCTGCTTCCATAAAGATTTACAGCCTTGGAAACCCTATGGGGCAGTGCTACCTCATCCTACAGTGTTGCTATGAGGCAGAATTTGACTCAACGGCAATGGGTTTGGTTTGGTTAGAGTTAGTCTTGGCTCTGCCATCTGTATAAGTATATTCCTCTCAGTGTAAATCAGTATTATTAATTTATTAAATAGTCTGTGCTAAGGCGTGGCGTAGTGGTTAAGCATTCAGATGCTAACTGAAAGGTCAGCAGTTTGAACCCACCAGCGGCTCCTTGGAAACCCTATGGGGCAGTTCTACTCTGTCCAATAGGGTTGCTATGAGTTGGAATCGACTTGACGGCAACAGTTTTCGTATTTTGTTATTTTTTTAAGGTAAGATTACATATTTTAGTGAGATTTTATTTTAAAATACCTGGAATATTAGACCAACATTTATTGAGCACCAACTAAAAGCCAGACCAGTGGTTCTCAAAGTGGGGTCCCCTGACCAGCAGCATCAGCATCCCCTGGGAACTTGTTAGGAATGCAAATTATCAGGCCTCACTCCAGACCTACTGAATCAAAACCTCTGGGGGTAGGGCCAGCAATCTGTATTTTATCAAGGTCTTCAGGTGACTGTGAGGCACAGTAAAGTTTGAGAACCTCTATGATGGACAGGGCTTGGGTTAAGTATCATGAAAATTGTTTTTACTACATGCAATCAAATAAATGTTACATAATTAAAATCTCTATTTAGCTGGTAGCCCAGATACTCTAATGTAAGTAGGTTTTTTTTTTTTTTTTTTTTTTTAAGATTTATGCAATTACTTAGTACATTTTAGGCCCATATTTGTCTATAAGAAGTTCTATTTTCCAACAGGTCCATTTTTAGCTTTTAGAAGTTACGTAGTGAGATGGGAACCTCCATGGCTCCAGAAAGCCTGGAGTCCATGAGAATCTGAACTTCTGTTCTGTATTTTACACCTTTTGATCAGGATTCTTCTATAGAATCTTTGATCAAAATGTTCAGTAATGGTAGCAAGGCACCACCCAGTTCTTCTGATCTCTTGGCAAAGGAGACAGTTGTTCATGGAGGCAATTAGCTACACATTCCATTTCCTCCTCCTATTCCTCCTAGCTCTCCTTCTTCCTTTGTTGCTCCAGACAAACAGAGACCAATTGTTTTGCCTTGGATGACCACTTGCAAGCTTTTAAGATCTCAGGAACTACACAATGAACTAAGAGGTGGAACAGAAGCTTTAAACATGTTATCAGGCCAATTAACTGGGATGTCCCACGAAACCATGATCCTAAACTTCCAAACCAAAGAACCAAATCCCATGAGGTGTTTGGTTGTACGTAAGCAGCCTCAGTAGCTACTCTTCGTTTTTTTTGTCTTTGTTGTAAATATGTCTATCACACAACTTTCGCCAATTCAGCTTTTTACAGCTGTACAACTTATTGACAGCGCTTACAACAATCAGCTGTGCAACCCTACCCTTAATCAATGAGATTTTTCCTTCACCATAAACCAAAACTCGGTACGTCATAAGCAACGATCCCCTCTCTCCAACTCCCTCCCGCCGTTGATAACCACTAATAAATGTTGATCTCTGTACTTTTGCCTTTCCTTGTCTTTTTACATGAGTAAGGTCATACAATATTTGTCCTTTTGTGATTGACTTATTTCACTCAGCATAATGTCTTCAAGTGCTATCCATATAGCAGCATGTATCAAAACCAATCACCTTCTGACTTAATAGATTGTATTAAAGATTTGGGCTCCTTCTGGAATTCTCTCCCCACCCTTTCCCATTTCTGCTCCTCACCTCCTCCCAAAAAGATGTTCCCACAGCTCCAAATTCTTCTTCTTCTAGTATGCACAAGAGTTAAGCTTTCCACAGCACTTATATCCAGATATGAATGCTCAAGTCCATAAAAACTTCAGAAGATAGAAGATCTTTACTTTAGGGTTCTGCCCTTCATAAGGTGGTTGTGCAACCATAAAACCATGAAGTCACAGTTCTGGAAAGAAATATTGAGTTCAAATTCATTTTCATGTCTTTAGCAGCCATGAATAATGGTTTGTGGTCCTTAAATTACACATTACACGTTAGAGTCTCAGAATTTTAAATTATATCTGCCCATGAATTGTTGACTCAAAACAATTCAGCAGTTCAATCCAGACATTGTGTGGAGCCGATATGCATGGTAGAAAGAGACAAGCCATGTTGTTTTTGTTGTCTTGTGCTGTTGAGTCGATTCCCACTCATAGTAATCCCGTGTTACAGAGTAGAACTGCACCATAGACTTTCCTTGGCTGTAATCACATATAAACTGGATAGACTTGATGGCAGTGGGTTTGTGTATACACACACACACATATTTTTTCCTGAGAGTTAAAATTCTTATCAGTAAGCTGTCTCACAAATGCAAATTAAGTGTTGTTCTGATACATCTGTAAATTAAGGGACTTAATCTAGCATGTAAGGAGCCCTGGTGGTACAGTGGTTAAACACTCAGCTGCTAACCGAAAGGTCCGTGATTCGAACCCACCAGCCGCTCCATGGGAGAACAATGTGGCAGTCTGTATCATAAAGATTACAGCCTTGGAAACCCTATGGGGCAGTTCTACTCTGTCCTATAGTGTCACTAAGGGCTGGAATTGATTTGACAGCAATGGCTAACAGATAATCTAAGATGTAGGTATAAAGAAATACATCAGGAAAAATAAATAGAAAAATTAAACAACAAAAATAAA
>NW_004443973.1:18298776-18307868 GCF_000243295.1 Trichechus manatus latirostris
CATTATTATTATCATTTTACAGATGAGAAAATAAAGGCCAAGATCTCCAGATGCCAAATCTAATTTTGTTCCCCCTATACTACAAGGCGAGACTGAATAGTGTATTTAGTTTGAATACATCGGTGAGTATAATATCTAAGAGTTTTGTTTTTTTTTTCATAAAGGCCTATTTCAAGAGTCTTCTTGTACCCAAATTATTCTGAGTATAAGCACTAACATGTGTTGCCAATGTTTTCCTTTATTTATTAAGATTAATACATTTTTCTCTGACTTATTATACATTTATTTGTATGATATGCATAATTGTTCTTTATATGTGTTACCAAAGAAGCACTTACTGAATTATTTCAACACAGTATTCATTATGCTAGTCATAGTTACATATATTACCTCACTGAATGTTCTCAAAAACTGTGAGGATGGGATTATTTCCCCCTCTTAAGAGATAAGATTGAATTTATTTTAGTCTAAACCTGAGCTTTAGCAGAGCGACTATCCTGTACCAGCCATCTGCTGTTTTCACTAGCCAAAGTGGAGCAGGTAACAATAGACCACCTCTTTTCACTGTTACGCCTCAGTGCCTGATACAGCCCTTGGCATAGAGTGGATCTCAGTGTTTGTTGAATAAATACTGGATTATTGACATTGTTAATGAAATCTAGAAGAAGGCAAAACCAAATGTTGAAAGGAACAGGTGGATTCGTTTATGACTACAATACATTTGGAACTCTTTGCGACTCTCAAATCACCAATGCTACTTTATTTCACTTGAGAAAAACTTTTCTCAGCCTTACAACCTGAAAAATAATTCTTGACATCAAATATAAATTTTTCGTTTAAAATACTAGTTTCCCAACATCTGAATCACGAAGTCATTTGGCACTTTATTTGGTCTTAAAGTAAATACCTAGAAAGAATTTGGAAGATCTTTTATTTCATTTTAGAAAGGTTTTCAAAAAAAATTCAATAATAGAGGCTAATTTAAAAATATTTATATTAAATGTAATTAATTCCAAATCAATTGGTTATATATGTGAATTCCAGTTTTTATTAAGTTGTGACTCAGCTCAATATTAGGGTCGTTGTTCATGGTGGACTTTTTCAATCTCCACCCTACCTCAGTATAGTTAAGAGTATGAGTTTGTTGAAAAGCAAGCTCTCCCCACCACTGGTTAGCTCTGTGACCTCAGGCAAGTTATTTAACCTCTCTGAAAACCTCAGTTTCTTCAACTGCCATGTGAGGGCTATAATACCTCTTTTTCAGAATTTAAAGAATTTATGTCAAGTGTTTATTACAGTGTTTTGCATATATTAAAAGTTTTCTGAAAATAATTGTTTGTAATAATAGTAATAGTATTTGGCATCATAAACACCAAAATACTTCAGACTGTTCCAGAGAGTTCTTCTAATATCTTCTAAGGAATTACAGCACTCATGGCAATATCAGAATCTGGGATACAAAAGATGTTGATTCAGGAACTGATGTTTCAATGTGAGTCAAAAACTGGGGATGAGGCAGAGCAAGGCGAACCAACGATGAACAGTTGCCTGGCCTCTCTCATCCTGTCCCTAAAGATACTTTTGAAAATACAATATATGACGATAACAAGCTAGCCATACTTCCAGGTTTTTTACTTGTTTTTTCCAAATATCAGACCTGTTTCCTAAATAATTATATTCTCAGGGTAAAGAATCCTTTGAGATATTTGAAAACTATAGGAAATGTAGAAAATTTTCTTCAAAGTAAAAGGAACGACTATTGAAGGAAAAAGTAAATATTACTGGAAAAGAAACTTAAAATTACACTGATTTAATTTATCTTGAAAAATAATTTGGACCTAAAGATAAAGCCAGTTTTCAAGCAAGCTAAAGTAAATTCCTTATCAACTGAGAGCCTGAATTAGATGATTCCTAAGATTGTTTCCAATTCTAATGTTCTGGGCAAATGGGTTTAACTCTGGAATGTAATCCCCCAAATATCAACCAAATCTCGAACGATTAAATTTATCAGGCCATTTTATGTATCCGTTGATAATTTAAAAAAAAGCAACTCTTAACATTGCTGTTTTCATCACTTAAATGCTAAAATGCATCATTAGTCAAGTAATTCTCATGATGTGGAATTTGTTTGATAAATACATTGGTTTTGTGACATTTTTTCTGTATTAATCCCTCTTGTTTTGTTTTAAACAAGATGAAATGGCATTATACTTATTTTTTCATATTCAGCAAGTGAAGGATGAATAGGATATCTAAAAGAGTTGTAAAGAATTCTTTGCGGATTATCTCACTTTGGTACATAAGGAAATGAGATCACATGTCAATTTTCCATATGAAATTTCCTAAAGAATATTATTGTGAACACTTAATCTTGGGAGAAGAGAAAGTAGCAATAATAGTAACTGTGTTTTGGTATCAAGTGTAGTGTGTAGTAAAAGCATTAGAGAGAATTTTATATTAATAAGCACAATCTGGACACCTCCCTAAAAAAGTTTTGGTCTCCGGATTTACTAAACATTGTTTTCCTGACAATTAGCCAACCTTCCCAAACCCACACCTACCTTGTTTAAAGTGAGTTTTAGGAGCAAATAAGCCAATTACAAGGAAAATACTAGTATCAGTCAGGTCTTGGCAGGAAATAGATAGCTCCCTCAAACTGGTGGAAAGAAAAAAAAGATTGATTTTAGCTTCTCAACACCATATCCTCCAGGTGTCCTTGGGGACCTGGCTCCATTTTTCCTTCTTTAGAATGTATACTGGCCTGTGTGTGCTCTGGCCGTCTGCCCATCTAGCTAATTCCATCTCTAGCCACTTCCACAGACCTAACCTTACATCTGTATACACAATACCCCTTTTCCTTAGAGTGCACCTTCTCTTTCTCCTCCGTACTTCTTCATACTTCTCCTAAGGGACACTCCCAGGTGAAATGAAGACTTGGCCTAGGTTTCACCTCCCAGTTAAGAAAGAAAAAAGTTCGATAATTCACCAGTAACGGCAAGGTGTGGGACACAGGAACCTTATGCTGTTGCCGGGAGTCTAAAATGGTGCCACACCTTCAGAGGACAGTCTAGCAAAATTAAAAGGTACATACCCTTCTAACCAGGAGACCTATTTCCTGACAATGTACCCTAGAGGAAAATTTCCACAAGTGAGAGATGTGTTTGCAAAAAGATGTGTGCACCACCATTGTCTGAAAGAGCAAAAATATGGAAATAACATGTGTTTATCATTTAAGGACTGATTAAATAAATTATGGTATATTCATATATATACATACTAGAATACTCTAAGTAGTAATAAGAGAAGACATGCAAGATAAATTGTTATGTAAATCAGTGTTCATGACTGTAATTAATGTGATGTTATTTCTGAAAGAAAGACAGAAATCATTTATGTTTCAGATGCTTGATATACACAAGGAATTGTGTATATCAGATGTGACAGACACAAGAAATTTCAAAAAGATACAAAAGAATTTGTTAACAGTGATTGCAGAATGGACCAGGAGGAAGAGAACTGGAAGCTTGATTTTTTACTTAAAGAGCAGCATAAGGACATTGACATTTGAAATGTTATTTAAAGGGTAGGAGTTTGCTTTATGGAAAAGGAGAAAGGGCATCTGAATTCATCTGTACAAATGCCCCTTCCAAAGGTGGGTGGGAGTGTTTAGGGAGTGGTGGCTGATTTATAGACCCTGGGTACAGAGGAAAGTGGGGAGGCTTGAAGAGCTAAGGTAGGCTGTGAAGGTCAACGTCAACCGTGCCCTATAGCCCTTCTTCTAGTCATTAATGTGCACAAGAATCACCTGGGGATCTTGTTAAAATGCAAATTTTAATTTAGCAGGTCTAGGGTGGCGCCCAAGATTCTGCATTTTCAACAAGCTCCCAAGAGATGCTGATACTGCTAGTTTGCCTCCACACTTGGAGAAGCAAGGCTCTAAAACTTAGAAGGTATCCTGTTTTCTTGTGTCCTCAAAAATACCAAGCAGAGCCAGAAAGCACTTGTTTTTAGAAAATGAGCCCAGAAAAAGGCACGTCATTGAGTACGATGTTTACAACGCGAAGCTTTGCGGAAGCAATCTCATTCTCCTGCGTTCACGATCAGCAGTTCAGCTTTTTTAGCTGCTCCATTTTTAACAAATTCAGACTTCTGGAAACTAAAGCATCGCCAGATTGAGGCCAGTTTCTCTGCATTCCCCCCACCCCATGTGTCTAGTTTATGCATTGACTTGGTGAGAGTATTTCCAAACATAGTTACATTCTTTCACACGCTATGGAAGATTGAAGAATCCGAAACAAGTGAGAAAGAAGAACGGCCATCTGCCACGCTCCCACCCCTGCCACACACCCCCATACCCCCGCCATGTGTGGCGGAAATCCAGACTGTAGGTCACCCATACACCGAAAAACTGTTTGGGTCAGACATGTGTGGAAATGCCTTTCCTCCACGGCATTGTATGTGAGCAGTTGGTGGTGAGACCCAGCCCAATGAGGGGCAGCAGTGTCATTTTCTACATGTTTGCCTTTGAACTTGAATCCCAGAGATTTGCCACCTTGATTTTAATAATGCAGTATTACAGAGAGTTTGATATAAAGCAAGACAGTGTGTCCTTAGGTAAGATTAGGTACTTTGGAGACAAACTGCTGGTTTCAAAACCATGCTTAATCACCTCCCTGCTCTGCAACTTGGCTGAGTCTCAGTTTCCTCATCTATAAAATCTGATAATAGTAGTATCTATCTCATGAGATTGCTGTGAGGTTTCAAGGTCCTGGCGTATATTAAGCCCTCAATAAAGATTAATGATAATTATTATTCCTCTTAAATCATTATTAGAATTGATTTGAAAGTAGTAATGTTTGAATATCAATATATTTATTACTGAGTAATTATGAGTCGGAATCGACTTGACTGCAATGATTTTGGTTTTTTGGTTTACCTACCAAGCACCAGGCACTATGCTAAGCGTTAAGATATTAAATAAACCCCTTAAAAATATTTTGCTTATCTCTGTTAAAAAAAAAAAAGAAAAAAGAAATTCACATACATATATTTTTTTAAGCAAAAAGAAAGATGTGCTTTTAGAGATAAAATGGGACACGCTGTTCCTTTCCCCAGTTCCCACCAGCCCTTCACATCTGGTAGAACTTGCAAGCTGTCCTCCCTTGGCTTGAAGAAAGAATGGAAGGTTAATTAGCAGAGTGTGAATGAAAAGATGACATACAGAGCAGATGAAGGGAGCCAAAAGGGAATGGTGAGGCACCCAGAAACTTGGAAGAGTGGGGAGGCCTGAATGGGTGCGTGGAGGGAATGTTTCTGGATCCCAGTGTGAGAGGGGCTGTGGGAGACGGGCTTCCCTGATGGCAGCTGTAGCCACAGAAGAATGCAGCCAGGTTGGGGTGGGGTGGAGTGTGAAATGTGGGGTAGGAGTGGAATAAAGGGTAGGTGGGGGAAAGACCCTCAGCCCCTAAAGGCCATTTCTATATACTAGATCACCTGGGAGCCCTGGTCCTCTGGCTTCCCTGGGTTCCAACAATAGCAGGCATTAGCAGGAATTGGAGGGTCTCCTTCACCACAGCCTACCTTCTGGCCTCAAGCAATGACTGCATTCTTCTCTGGCTAAACCTTCGTCTAGGCAGCCTGTCTTCCAAAGCTCCAGCTCTCATTGGGATCTGGTGCCACTGTTCCCTGCTCTTGTCCCATTCAGGCCTAGGGGTAGCAAAAGCTTCCTCTATTGCTAGCTCCTGGGCACTTCATCAATCACCTTAAACTTACTTGGTAAATAATTCTGCCATTAAATTCTCTTCATTTAACCCCTTTTGAGTATAACATCTATTTCCAGCCAGAATCTTGACTGAATCGGAGAGGTAATTTTAAAGCATGATATGGAGAGAGAGAGAGAGAGAGAGAGAGGTAGTCCCTGGGTGGCACAAATGGTTAATGCTTGGCTGCTAACCAAAAGGTTGGAGGTTTGCCTCTACCCAAAGGTGCCTCAGAAGAAAGTCCTGGTGATCTACTTCCAGAAAATCAGCTACTGAAAATCCTGTGGAGCACATGGGTCTGCCGTGAGTCAGAACTGACTCAACAGCAACTGGTTACATATATATATATGATATCTTAAAAACCACTACCATATGAAGTAGGGCAAAGCATCTCTAAGTTCATCGGCTGAAATCACGGAAAGTGCCACATTCTGAATTCGATTAATTGCAGAAAGATTGAGGGAAGCAGAATGGAAATGGTCACATCCCGTATGTGTTCATTAAAAGGGCACAGACCCAGAAAGAGCCCTTCAATGCTTTATTCAGTCTGTTCTTCCCCACAGAGAGGAAGAAACAGGTTACTCTAAATGCAAGGACAACAACCAGAATGTAACAGAGACAGTCAAAAAGACCTCTCTGAGCTTCCTTATGTATCAAGTGCCAGGGAAAATATTGAGATAAAATGGTTCTGTCATTTCAACATCACATAGAGAAATTCTATTATAACAAAGAAATCCGACTGCAGATGAACAGGGATCGAAGACTGCATGTAGGCATGGGAGTGCACTGCCTAGCACCTCTTTCACACACCGCAGACCCGAGTAATCCCAGGTGCAGGTAAGACATCCTAGCGCTCTGATATCTGATATGAATAGGGGCAGTTCTGTAGTACTAGCTCAGTTCATGGGCCCCAAAATGTCCAAGGCATCCCAGGAGGTTTGAGCTAAATGTAATTATGATCTGGCCTTCTGCATATCTCCACACTCAGTTGACAATCACTCCTAAGGAGTTTGGACCTTGTCCATTAGTTGGCCTAGGATGGAATTCTTGCTTTTCCCAAGGGAAGAAGAGGAAGAAGGGATGTAGTAATATGTGATTTGTGTGAGTCTGTGATTAGATTTCTGAAGCCTGGAACTACCTGGGGATCTGTGAAAGACTGTGAAAGATGGGTGTTCAATATAATTTTCAGAGAAGGTTAATATCCCTGAGAAATACAGCACCTCTTAATTCTAATGATACATGCATACATTATGGATGGCTTTGCTATGCTCCTGGTGAAGTCAGTAGCTTTCCGTCCTTGAACAGGAAAGGAAAAAGATGTTAGTAAGAATCCTTTAGGGCTACAGAAACTACATATTTGCTTATGCTCAGTTACAGTAAAGTTGAATTTTATTCTGTAAATAGAGAGCTTGTCTTCATAAATATCAGCTATTTCCTTTAGTATAATAAATATCCTCTTCATAAAATAATTAAATCTCTTTCTTCGGCATGCAAACAAGTGAAAGAGTGAATTTAAAGATATATTAAAATGGCAAACTGGTATTTGGTTTCCACTAAGCAATCAATCAGAAACCCTGGTGGTGTAGTGGTTAAGAGCTATGACTGCTAATCAAAAGGTTGGCAGTTCAAACCCACCAGCCGCTCCTTGGAAACCCTATGGGGCAGTTCCAGTCTGTCCTATAGGGTCACTATGAGTTGGAATCGACGCAATAGCAATGGGTTTTTTGGTTTAAGTAATCAATCATATTTTTTTTTTGTTAGCAATAGCTTTAGTTGATTCTTCTTTGCAGAAGGGGAAAATTGTTGTATGAAATAAAGCAGGCAAAAAAACCAAGCATAATATTTAATATTATAATCACATTGATTGACTTCAAAGGATAGGAAAGATCACATTTGAGTACAGAATAGAACCTAACACAATAACTTAAATTTTTGTTATTGTTCATACATTTTCTTTATTTACATTTATATTTCTTTTCTCCCCTTATCCTCCTGTGGCAGTAGAACTGGACATGATGCTTTAAATATTGTGATGTACCTCAATCTTGTCTTAAGAGCCAAAGCTTTATGAACCCTTTAGATATAAAGAAGAGGCATAAATCTTTGGCATGCGAAGCATTAAATTTTGTTCCCATACATGAAAAACAACTGTCATAACCATGTGGTTTTATTAGCCTAAAGAAACAGAAAATATATTTTCAATTTACATTTTGGTTTTTCAAACAAATTACAGAATTTCAGATCATTTGTTTCCTGGATATTTCCCGGGGCTCTCCTTGGGCCTGCATTCCCAAAAACTGTCAGTCTTACACTCTGCATACCCTGTGTTCATGCCCTTGAGCTGTACACTTTGTGGAGCTAGACTGAAAGATGGTCACTTGCTTTATCCTCTGCTAAAACCAATATTGGTTAGTCCATCACCTTCTTAAACAGAAACTGCAATCTTACACGCCATCACATCCATCTCTTTGTCAAAACATGAGTGAAAATCAGTAGTGGCATATCTAGAAATACTCCACTCACTTCCATTTTGCTTCATATGTGCTGCTGCACCCACTCAATATTAATTTCCTTCATAGTTAGACTGTGGAAAATACGTGAGTGGACTTTTGTGGTCCAAAACTAGCTATATGACCTTGGACAAATCACATCACTTTCTTATTGATACCCTCATATCCAAAATAAGAACCCTTGTCTGGATGATCTCTGAGAACTTTTCAGCTCCACAATTCCTAGAATCCTCAATGATTTAACAAAAGCATCTCCATAGAGAAAGAAGCCTTGGTGGCAACAATTAAGCATTCAGCTATGAATTGAACCCAACCAGTCACACCATGGAAGACCTGGCAATCTCCTTCTATAAATATTACAGCCAAGAAAATCCTACGGGGCAGTTCTACTCTGTCACATAATGGGGACACGATGAGTCGGAATCAACTTGATAGCTTCCACAACAACGTCTCCATAGAGCAGTGATAATGATTTATGTCAACTATCTTCCTTCTTCATGAGGTTTAAAAAGTTATTGTATCCTACTTATTAATTTGAGTGGAACTCTGTTCTGGAAATTTTGATGCATTGGTACTCAGGAGATATCATCAGTTCATCTTCAGGAAATGTCTTAATTCAACCATTCAACCACAGGCACTGGGATACACTTGGGAAATAAAATAATAAACAAAACTTAGTTCTGACTCTCAGAGATTATATGGTGTGATCAGGTGGAGGGGAGGTGCACAGAGAGAGGGTGAAGGAGGATGTGACCAGAGAAGAGAAGTGTCTTAGGTTGGGTTCTCTAGAGAAGCAAAACCAGTGAAGCATATGTATATATAT
>NW_004443973.1:18308347-18311946 GCF_000243295.1 Trichechus manatus latirostris
CCCAAGACTGGCAGATCAGATGGCAAGCCTCTGAGTCGCAGGCTGGGGAGGCCAATGAATCCTAAGATCGGCAGGTAAACTGCCGGCTCAAGTCCCAAGAACCAGAGGTCCGATGGCGAGCCAGATGCAGGATCCAGAGAGAGCAAAAGCCCTCGAGCTTTGCCAGAAAGTCCACATACATTGGATGTACACCATATCCCCAAGGAAATTCCCTTTCAACTGATTGGCTACTCATAGTAGATCTCGTCATGGAGATGATTACATTATATCACATCTCATTATGGAGGTGATTACATCATTACATAGCTGCCAAACTACATCATAACTGCCAAACCACTGACAATCATGGCTCAGCCAAGCTGACATACAAACTTAACCATCAAAGGTACTCAAAGCAGAAGAAACGGGAGAAGCAAAGCAGTGGAGGTGTGATACTTCATAGCTCGTTTAGGAAAAGGTAAAGAGTTTCATAATATGAAAAAATAACATTGATGGCATTATCAGTAAATATTGATAATGTAATCTTACACATTAGTTGTAGAGAAAAGCTGTAAAGGGTTCCAAATAATAAAAATGAAAATACATACAGAACACTGAAGTTATTATTTTTTTATGTTGTAGTTAGCTGTTTTCAGATATTTGGGTGGTGGTAAAATAAGGGTATGATGATATTGTATGAGTGGTAAAAAGTAATTTTGTAAGTTAATTCTCATCATGAACCTGTCTCTGATTCAATCCTGAACTCATCAAATGATATATTCATATATTTAATTTCCCTTTGAGAAACTGGGTTTATGTATTACTACTCTGTTCTTATCTATAAAACTAGTTTATTTGGTTTGGGAATACCACTATTTCCTTTTCCCAAAACCAATGGCTGCTTGTGTAATTCAAAGGAAATTGCAGCGAATCTTCCAACAAGAAGTAACTGCATCCGTGGAAATGATCATCTGTAGACTTAATCTCTGCCTTTGTGTTCCCCGAGGGGAATGGCAGGGAAGGCCTGGGATGACTAGTGGATCTAATAAACTCCATCATAATCCTACAACCTTCCTCTCTTTCTCTCTCACCTTAAATTACTACATTGTGATGAGGTAAGAAAGACCCTCACGGTTTTATCCCCTCCACTACCAAGAAGAGAGAGAAAGAATTGGGAATAGTTTAAATAATTTTTAGAAACTTTTTATAAAATTTTGGGTATTTCTGTTTGTTCCCACAAACACAGACACTTGAGAAACATTTTATATTCAAGTCAGTAAGAAAAGCAATTTCAACCCTTTAAGCTCACTATGCTGAAAGTGATTTTAAAAACAGTAATCTATGACTCAAAGATCACAAATCTGTAACAGTTTTGGTTCAGTAATTTCCAGTAGGTGTGTAGAGGGGATCCCTCAAATATTTTGATATTATGTTTGAAAAAATAGCCGATTAATTGATTCTGGTTTTCATTTGTGGAATAAAGGAGCTTTACCACAGTTTCAAATGTCCACTTTGGTACCTACAAGATACTTTGAAACCAGTAGGCCAATTTTGTGCTGTCAAGAAACTGTAACTTAAAACTTGCTGAAAAGCTAGTCAGCTCTAGTCCTAAAAGAGAGTTCATAAATTGCAGTTTCTGCATTTATTTCTCTAATATCAGGTAAATTTCATATTCATTTCTGGCTCATTTCCAAAAGGACAAGCTAACCTGAAAAGTAAAGATATCAGTTCCTTATTTTCTGCTAGCAAATGGTTTCTATTTCTAAAATAAACTAGGTTTTACATCACTCTGTGAGCCTAGCTTCTCCAAAACTTTATAGGGGGAATTTGGAAACATTATCTGCCTTAAAACTCAAATATCATTTATAACTCTGAGCAATGGAGTCCAGAACTCAAAACATAATGATTTGTCCACTACATTGGGAAATTTTTGGCCAAAGATCAAGGATGACTTCCTCCTCTTGCCAGCCCCTAAGTTTATGAATAAATTCTTTTTATAAGGCAGCTGAAAAAAGGTTCGAAACTCCAAGAGCTAAACATATGCAAAGCCCCTTTATTTTCTATGCAAGAAAATACTAAATAATATTCAGATTAATCATACGGATTCTTCAGCCTTCTGATATTTAGTTCTCTCTCCTTGAACACTTTCAAGGTTCAAATCACATCAGAAGACTCTGTCTGTCTTAGAACTGACAGACAAAAAGATCTGGCTCAGTTTCTTCCACCTGAGTGACCTCTCTCCCTCTTTACTGCCTTAGATTTATCGACAGTGATGACATCACATTACAATATTCCCTTTCTCATTTGGGTACTGAGCAGTGAACTGCCACTAACACCCAACAGAGTTTCAAGAAAATAACAACAAAAGTCTCATGACAGAGAGACTATGCAAAGATTGAAGGACATCTTACGCTTTCATTCTCCTTTCCTCGTTAGAAAATCTCGCATAGAAGAGGCATAGCCCAAGCCTCTGAACCAGTTTACCCGTACCACTTGCTGTCAAGTCAACTCTGACTCATGGCGACCTCATATGTGTCAGAGTAGAACTGTGCTCCATAAGGTTTTCACTGGCTGATTTTTTGGAAGTAGATAGCCAGGTCTTTCTTTGGAGACTCCTCTGGGCAGACTTGAACTTCTAACCTTTTAGTTAGCAGCCAAGCATGTTAACGATCTCCTTACATTCATAGATTGAAGAAATATTGTCACGTAGGAAATGGACAGTAAATCCCTCCTGTTTTCTGAGACCACAGAATAGAGGGTCACCTGGAATGTCTAACTTTAAGGGTGGGGAAATGGGTGGAAATTACCTTTTCAGTTTTCGGAGTTGGAAACATATGAATGAGTAAGAGACAAAACTATATCTCAATAAATCAGCCTGCTACACAAAGACAAACAAAATGCGGAGCTGGTTCCACAGGGAGTTTAAAATCTGAGAGGCAAGACAAGATACGTACATAGGCCTCTTACAACAAGGTTGAAAGGGAAAAGTACAATAGTGGTATAACGTAGCGCAAACAAAGGTTTATTTTATCTTTCATCAGCTTCTTTTTATGAATTTTAAGTGTATACTACACTGATTTAATAAAAATCTTATATTTTGCCTTTATGTAAGTCCTTATACGAGGAATATTTCAAGTTACCAACGTTGTAAACTATTTCAACTCTGATGAGCTCTGTGTTAAAGGTATTCATTACACAAAGGGTGGGATCTTTGACTTTTTGTTTCAGAGTCTATATTAGAACAGCCATTTATTCTCTTATGCTCAGTGAGTTCAACTCAAAAAATGGCCATATTTGATTAAATAAAATGTGAAGTTATTCCACAATTAACAAAAGAATTGACCTACTGAGAAAACAGACAAAACATTACAGAAGAAAGTATATTGAACTGGCCTTTAAAACATTGGTAGAATTTGTCATGCACAGATAGGGGAAAGGTCTATCAAGAGAAGTGAAGGTTGTGAACAAAGATACGCTGGAAGCGTGATGTGTGCATTTAAAACAGCGTGCCTTTCCATTTGTCTGCCCTGTCAATGTAGACTCTACAAAGGGAGGGATTTTGATATGGTTTGTTCACTGCTCTATCCTCACTATCTGGAAATGTGACTGGTGCTTGAAGG
>NW_004443973.1:18312273-18313133 GCF_000243295.1 Trichechus manatus latirostris
ATCAGGAAAGTATCTAGAAGAAAGAGATCTGGAAACACAAAAAACCATTTAGAACCCAGAGAGTTTTCTGGCTCTTTCTGTTATCACTATTTCTTTCTGAACATCTGTGCAATACCTTTCTCTTGGCGCCCTGACCCACCTGGTCCTGAGTCCACATTACAAGGGAAGGCTGGCTCCACAGCAGCCAGGATTGCATGTAGCAGTTCTCTCTGACTGGTCCAGTTTATCGGATACTCTCTCCAACTCTGGTCTTCTGTAGCCAGGAGGGCAGGTTCACCCCTGGGGATCAGGGAGGCAGGGCTGTTGAGAGGACTGTTGTGAGCAGACACTCAAAAAATTGTCCCCTATAGTAAGCAATTAGTCATTAAAACAGTCACGTGTGGACATGTGGCCAGTGTTCTTATTTTTTAGGCCTACATGCCTAAACCCTAAGTACTATTCATATGGAATATGTTGGCATAAAATTGAAAACAAAACAAAAAAACCTGCCTGTTAGTTCACATATCCCCCACTCCCTCTTTATCTCTGGTAATTACCAAATTTTGGTTCCCTGTCTCTTCAGCTCCTTTCAACACTGCCCTGACTCTGTCAGAGACCAAGACACACCATTTCCCAGACACTGAGTAACTTTAAAGTAAGCTACCCTGATTGGCATAGAACGTTTAAGCTGGAACAAGAAATGATCTTACTCAATTTCTTTCTTTTAGAGATGAGAAGATGGGTCCATGAGTAATTTATAAATAGGGTTAGTAAATGCTTTGTGGGCATAGAAATAAAAATTGCACCCCTGTGTTTCTAGAATGAGGAAAGGAATGTGGACATTTGGGTATGATGCAAAGAGCAATAGATTTGGGGACCAA
>NW_004443973.1:18314321-18315348 GCF_000243295.1 Trichechus manatus latirostris
TTAAGGGTGATGGAAATATTTGGCAACAGATAATGGTGATGCTTGAACAACATGATAAACATAATTGGTGTCACTGAATTGTACATGTGAGGAATGTTGAAATAGCAAATGTTTTGTTACATATATATTTACCTCACAAAAAAAGACATGTTATTATAATTAAACGTTAGGTCATGTCCACAGGATAGAGAAATGTATTAGGATAAAAGATAATTAAATCATAGAAATTTAGAGTGGGAAGATAGTCCTGTTTAACCTCTAATTACAAGTGAAGATGAGGAAGTGTAAGGTTCCAAAGAACAGTTTAGTGACTTACTCAAAGGTATACGCTCATTAGCGTTTGGCTTGTAGCAAAACTCACATCTCCTTCACTCCAAGCTGTTCACTAGAATATAGAATGTAATATTAAAACACAATGTTAACAACGACAGAAATTGCAAGTAGATTCCCAATGTAAAGCCACATATTTGTAATAAGGGAACATCCCATTTCCTCCTGGTGGAACAAAAATACAAAGTTCTGTTCGGGAATAACTGTGAGGTATAGAGGTAATGATTCATACAATGATAAAGTAGCACTTCTAAGCAAAAATAAAATGTAAAAACAATACCGACGCTTTTTGATAACTTGAAAATAGCTATTAGTTTTGAACTTTTTCATCTTTGATTCATGAGATATTTGATATGATAGAGTAGTTGGGATGAAGAAGAAATAGAGAGCCAAAGGAAAGAAGGAGGCTGAGAGAGGAGAGGTTGAGAAAGAACACACTAATTCGGCTTGTGAGAAAGTATTTAAGGTTTGGCCACTAGATGGCGATGTAATGTAAGGTGCTACCTCGACTTTTTTTTTTAAACAAGCTATTTGCTGATTTGTATTAGGTATCACAGAGTGAGGCGAGGATGAAGCCGAGAGGATACTGCAGAGGTCTCTGGTGCATGTGTGTATGTGTGCGTGTGTGTGTGTATGTGTGTTCTGCCCCAGTGAGACTGCAGCCCTTGTAAATACTTGGTCACCTTTTGAAGAAGGA
>NW_004443973.1:18319607-18328917 GCF_000243295.1 Trichechus manatus latirostris
AAAGTGCCTCACAGGTATGAAGAATGACACCTGTAAGAAAGCATGAAAGCAGAAGAAAACCGAAGGAAGTGAGGCCAGAGAGGTGACCAGCCAGATCTTTTTTTTTTTTTAATTGTTGCGCTTTATGTGAAAGTTTATAATTCAGGTTAGTCTCTCATACAAAAATTTATACATATATTGTTTTGTGACCCTACTTGCTCTCCCTATACTGTGACAGCACACTTTTCCTTTCCACTCCGGATTTCTCGTGTCCATTCGAACAGCTCCTGACCCTCTCTGCCTTCTCATCTCGCCTCCGGACCAGAGCTGCTCATTTAATCTCCTGTATCTGCTTGAGCTAAGAAGCACAGTCTTCACGAGTGTCGTTTTATGTCCCATAGTGCAGTCTAATCTTTGTCTGAAGAGCTGGCCTTGGGAATGGTTTTAGTTTTGGGCTAACAGAGAACCTGGGGGCCACGTCCCGAGGGTCCCTCCAGCCTCAAACCATTACGTCTCAGCCAGATCTTACTTACAGAGCCTTGGAATCTGTCTGAGGGCTCTAATTGCTCTGATCTTTACAATAAAAAGAAATCAAGGAGGAAGATCAAGTAAATTCAAGTCTCTTTTTCAATGTTGACAATTTCTAATTTCAAAAAAATTTAAACCAGTCACTTTCATAAAAAAAAAAAAAAAAAGTTTTAACAGTATCTAAAGTCTGTGAGGAGCCCTGCTCAGTGGTTAAGCGTTTGGCAGCTAATCAAAAGGCCGGCAGTTGGAAGCCACCAGCTGCTCCTTGGAAACCCTATGGGGCAGTTCTACTTGGTCCTATAGAGTTGCTATGAGTCATAATCGACTCACGGCAATAGGTTTGGTTTTCGGTTTTTTAAAGTATGTGAAAGAGCCTTTGTGGTGCAATGGTTAAGCGGTGGGCTGCTAACCAAAAGGTCTGCAGTTTGAACCTACCAGTAGCTCCAAGGAAGACAAGACCTGGACATCTGCTCCTGTAAAGATTACAGCCTAGAAAACCTTATGGGGCAGTTCTGCTGTGTCCTAGAGGGTCGATATGAGTCGGAATCGACTCCGTGGCACACAACAGCAAAGTTATGTGAAAAATGGCTTAATTCTTAAAATGGAGTGAAATTAGCTAAAAAATGCTTAAAAGACACTATTTGATGAAAAAATAATCTGTTTGAATAAGATATTGGCTAGGTCAGTATAAAATTTTAATCAGTTAAAAATAAAAACAAAGGCAGTCACTCAGCTGGTCTTGCTTGTACTTAAGAACTGCTGTTGTAGTGTGTGCCATTGAGTCGATTCTAACTCATAGTGACCCTATATGACAGAGTAAAACTACCTCATAGAGTTTCCTAGGCTTTAATCTTTAGGGGAGCAGATTGCCAGGTCTTTTCTCCCGTGTAGCCTCTGGTGGGTGCGAACCCACCCACTTTTTGGTTAGCAGCCAGCACTTAACCATTGAGTCACCAGGGCTCTTTAAGAACTATTTCCTCTGAAATGACCATATTGATGAGATGTCTTAGAGTTACCAAGAGGCTGATAAACTTAAAAGAATTGTTGGTTATTAGCAATTTTACATGATGCGCTGTATCTAGACATTAAAAATCTATTCATTTGGTATCTTATAGTTAATCTAATTCTTAAACTGTGTTGCTTTTTAATAAATTGTGTATGTGGAGTGAAGTTATATCTGAAACTGTCCACTAACTGTATGACCTTAGAAGATTTAATTAATCTCTCTGTGCCCAGTTTTCTCATCTATAAAATGGGCATACTAATAGTAGCTTGCTAATAAGGTAGCTGTGAAGATTAAGATTAATGGGATACTTTATGTAAAGTACTTAGCATAGTGCCGGATACACATTAAATGCTCAGTAATATTACCTATTATTGTAAATATAAGCAAATTATAAAAATTATATGATATCTCCTTTAGGTTGCATTAGACCCCAGCTTACTACCTCTTCCAAAAGCCCTATAATTTTCTGCAGAAACTCTATTTGGCTATGTTTTATGTGTCTTTTACTTAATGATATCTTCAAAATGTTTAGACAAGAAACTGTACTAGAAATGAGAGTGGAAACTCTTATAATTGGCTTTTTTAATCTTTTATTTATATTATTTTTATAAACTATGGTTTTGCCTTTTTGTTTCCTTCTGTAATTTCATCATTCCCCTTTATGCATTTGACTCCATGTAAGTTACTTATCATAGTCTATTTTGCCTTATGGTATATTGGCAAACTTTTTATCCCTCTTGCACTCATTTGTCCTTTCAGTGAATATTTTGTTGAGCATTTAGTATATATAGCAGGAGCTGTCCTGAGTACTAGGTACTTACTGGAAGCTTCATTGGAGATCAGGAACCATTTTAATTTATCAGCTCACGGTCATATCACCAGCACCTAGCACAGTAATCAAATCAGTGTAAGATGACAGCTATGAAAAAGTATACCAGGTTTTTGGACATGCAGGGAAGAGATCAGACCTAATCAGGTGGATGAGAGAAATGACATTGAGCCAAGGACTGAGGGGAGTTGTCTGCTGGATCAGCAAGTGGCAGTGGCGTGCTGGGGAGTGACACGAGGCGGGGGTGGGGGCTCTACACACTGTTAGAATATCTCTGGAAGAGGCCCTATGGTGGGAGGGAGCAAGACGTGCTTGAGGAAGTGAGAGAAGGCTGGTGTTCTAGGAGTGTGCAAAGAGATGAAGATGGTGAAAGGAGGAAGGAGGTGAGCAAGGAACAGCCACTGAGGATAGAAACCAGTCTTTCCATCTCAGAGCCCACTGTGGTGGTCAGGACATGCAGTAGGTGCTCAGAGGGGTTTGGAATAAATCATTGTTTGCAAATGAATGACTGTGCCTGTGATTTGAAAATAATAGGTAAAATACAAATGACAGAATTCCTTCTAATCTATATTAAAACTTTTGTTGTTCCATTTTTATTTCTTAAAAGTGCACAATCTAATGGCTTCTCCTTCCATATTTTTTGGCTATTCGCTCTCCCTGTTTACGCATTATCTAGGAACACTGTAGCTCTTCTCTAGCTAAGGTGAATTTCTCTTTTGACTTAGAATAAACCTTGCCTTTTAGTTTATCCCTGCAAGTGGTAAGCAGTCTTTGCCCTTTCATATCGCTGTTCCTCCTTCAGTGCTCCATCTACAACCTTGGCTTCCTTCTACATGCTGGGCATTTTCCGTGATGTTTCATTAAATCATTGTGGAAACTGTAGCTTCTCTGGAAGGACCCTAATTGAGCAGTGGAACCAACACTGCTGATTGGGCAGGGAGGGAGATACATTCTTGTGTATTTTAGTATAATTTTGAGAGCACCGTTGCTCAATGGATTCAATTTAAAGAAGTTATGTCATGAAAACATTCAGAGCCTGGTTATCAGAAACACATTTTAAACCAATGAAATTTGAGTATGTGCCGAATGTACTTAAAGGCAGTTTTCTATTAACTGAAGACCGTCTTCTCCTTATTTCTAATGGTGTTTGCTTTTGAACCAGATACCCTAGTTTTCTAAATGTAAACTTGCAGTATAGCCATGTCTTATGTTTGCATGAATGTGCTTACAACACCTTTGCCAAAAGCCCAAACGCATTGCCGTCGAGTCGATTTGGACTCATAGTGACCCTATAGGACAGAGTCGAACTGCCCCATAGGGTTTCCAAGGAGCAGCTGATAGATTAGTACTGCCAACTTTTGGTTAGCATCTGAGCTCTTAACCACTGTGCCCCCAGGGCCCCACAACACCTTTAGTGAGATGAAATCATATACCATTAATTCACCCTTTTAATGTGTACAATTTCTGGTTTTCAGTGTATTCACAGAATGGCTAAACCATTGCCACTATCGAATTTTAAACTATTTTCAATACCCCAAGAAGAAACACTGTAACTTTCCGTTTCCCCCTCACCCTCCATGTTGCCCCTGGCAACCACTAATCTATTTTCTTTCTCTATGAATTTACCTATTCTGGGCATTTCATATAAACTGAATACTCCAATAAGTGGTCTCTTGTGATTGGCTTCTTTTACTTAGCATAATATTTTCAAAGTTCATCCATTCACGTTGTAGTATGTATCAGTGCTTCATTTCTTTTTATGGCTGAATAATATTCAGTTGTACGGACATACCACATTTTGTTTATCCATTCATCAGTTTGGATATTTAGGATATTTGGATAGTTAGGGTGTTACCACTCTTTGGCTATTATGAATAATGCTGCTGTGGACATTTTTGGACAAGTTTTTGTTTGGACATACGTTTTCATTGGTTTTGGTTATATATACATAGGAGTGAAATTACTGAGTCATATGATAATTTTATGTTTAACTTTTTGTGCAACTGCCAAACTGTTTCCAAAGTGACTGTACCATTTTACAATCCCACCAGCAAGGTATGATGGTTCCAATTTCTCTACACCCTCACCAGCATTTGTTATTGTTTGTCTTTCTAAATACAGCCATCCTAGTAGGTGTGATAATAGTAATAATCGTGAAGATGGCACTGGTCTGGGCAATATTTTGTTCTGTTATCCGTAAGGTCACTATGAGTCAGTGCTGACGCAACAGCACCTAACAACAGCAATGGGTGTGAAGTGGTATCTCCTAGTGGTTTTGATTTGCATTTCCCTAATGACTAACAATGTTGAGTATCTTTTGAGTACGTAAGTAACAATGTGCTTATTGGTCACTCATATATTCTTTGGCCAAATATCTATTCAAATCCTTTGCCCATTTTATAAATTGTTATTTTTTATTGATGAGTTATAAGAGTTTTTTATATACGCTGGACTCAAGTCCCTTATCACATATATGATTTGTAAATATTTTCTCCCGTTCTGTGGATTGTCTTTTCACTTTCTTGATGGCATACTTTGAAGTTTAGAAGTTTTTACTTTTGATGAAGTCCAATTTATCTATTTTTTCTTTTGTCATACATGCTTTTGGTATCATATCTAAGAAGCCATTACTTAACCCAAAGTTACAAAGATTTACTCCTTTGTTTTCTTCCAAGAGTTTTATAGATTTAGCTCTTACCTTTTCCTCTGTGATACAATTTGAGTTAATTTTTGTTTATGAAGTGAGATGAGAGTCGATTTTCATTGCTTTGCATGTTGATAACCAGTCGTCTCAGCACTGTTTGTTGAAAGGATTACTCCCCGTTGAATTGTCTTGGCACTCTTTTGCTATGTCATATGTTACGTGCACCTATATTTTTAGCATTGACTATTTCTTATATTGGGTGTTTTAGAGAGAACTTTTTTCTTTTAGGACAAGGGCAGTAGGATTCTCCCTTCTTGAGAATCTGTGTAACGTTCACATATGAGAAGACTGGCCCGCATACTCTTATGTGATAAACAATTTTTTGACTTAACTTCATGTCAAATGTTTCTTATTATAATTGGAGGCATATTTATTCATTACTTTACTAAAAATTTAAGGAGTAAATGATGTATAGTTCAGAATTGAATGAACTTTTTCTTTTTTTTTACCGGCTATTTCTAAGAAACTACTTTATTGCACATATTTTCCCGAATTTACACAAACATTGTCCATGTTCTTTATCATCCATATTGCTAGTCTGCTTTTGTTTCACATTTACCTTTGGTAGCAAACTGTTGAACTTGAGATATAGGGGTATCAATCAAGTACAGTCAGTTGTGTTTGACTACACTTATGAGTGTTTAAATATAATAAGCCAGCACGATTGGAGCTATTAGCTATTAAGTCATTTTTTGTTCTTGATGGTGTTGTTGTTATTGTTATTATTATAATGAAGGTGGGTTTGCATTATTCATGCCCTCCTTTCATTGGATAATAGGAAGTTGTTCATGTACATGTTAAATGATTCAATAAAGGCAGGTAATTAGGTTTGTATTTTAAAAGGCATGATGATTATTAGCAAAGTGAGCAGAAGAAAAATGATGGTGACATTGATTCCCCTGGTGTGCCTATAATATCATGTTTGTATTTGAAATCTAGAAGTTTTCTAAGCTAAGGCTCTCATTTGTTTCAATGAGAAAAGTGATAAAAACGGATATTAAAAATTGGGAATGAATGGAGAATTTATCAAGTAATTTATTTAAAAGTGTTTCAGTAAGCAATTTAAAGTAAGTTCAGTTAATTTAAGCATAAAGGTAATGCCTTGGTAAGATACTAAAAGTCACTGAGTTGAAGGGTCACTGAAATGTACACTGAAAAATGTCAGGATCGAGGAACGCTGTGAGAGCCCAGGTGGCCCAGACTTTGGACTTTTCGGTGCTATTATCCTCTTAAGATGAATCAATTCAATTGTTTCAAGCCTTTTTTGGGCATTCTGCTTAACATTAAGATTCCAGGAAGTGAGCATCTGGTTAGTCAAGTTTGGGTCATGAATCTTAGCCCCTTAATTAAGGGTAGCCTGGGCCCTAGTGGCTCAGTGGTTAAAATTCAGCTGCTAACCAAAAGGTCAGCAGTTTGAATCCACCAGCAGCTCCTTGGAAACCCTGTGGGGCAGTTCTACTCTGTCCTACAGGATTTCTATGAATGAGAATCTACTTGACAGCAATGGGTTTGGTTTTTTTTTTTTTTTTGGTTTTGGGCTCCTTGAATGACAGCCCCACCAAACTATTCCCCAGTTAGGAGGAGTAATTCCCTCCCTCCAAACAAAATAGAAAATTGGAAACAATCTAAATATACAATGTTAGAAGAATGATTAACCATTTTCTTCTAACATTATATTTATTGGGACATACAAATAATGAGTTGTTAGAGAGCCATTAAATGTGATATTTCAAGGAATATTTAATTATTTGCAAAAATTGCTCAGGATATTATGGTACCTATCTTCTATAGTCCCAGTTATGAAAAAAAAAAAACACGTTGTTGCTTAGCAAAAACACTGGAAAGAAATACAATAGTCATCTTTGGTTGGTGTGATTATGATTCAGTTTTCTTTATAATTTTTTGTAAATAGAATGTTACATATTATTTTTTCTTACAACAAAAGTAATACATGCTCATTACGTAAAGCAAAAAGGAAAATATAGAGTCATGATGATAAAATAATCCCTACAATTCTTCACAAGATTATCAGTTTTAATCATTTATTCTATGTTTTCAACTGCATTGTTTTTTGTTTTTGTTTTAAATGAATTCTCCAAAGTAAGCATGTGTTCCTTTAAAAGTCAGAATAAAAATAAGTACACATTGTTTTTCAGATGGAATTCGGTAAGTATATTTTGTACAAAGATAGTCATTGTACCTCTAATAAAAATAATAAAAACTCAGTGTGAAATTATTGAGGAAACATTTGAATGTTTGAATACATTATCTCCTAAAATATTAATGAAATTAGCCTATAAACCCTCTACAACAAAAATATAATATTTTAAAAATTCCATAAGAATACATGAGTTTTAGGCAGGAGTATAATATAAAATTAGTCTTGAAATATCAGATTTTTTTCCTGAAAATTGTTTTCTTTGGTAATCTGATTTATCCATTTATGATTCAGCTAAATTGTAGGAAATTCATCTCATATTTTTGGAGCATCTACTATATACAGTGGTTTGTTTTAGTAAAAATAGACCTAACATGGAGAACTTGAGAACACCCAAAAACAACGAAAACAAAACCTGTAAATATTGACAGACATCTGTCAGTTTTGTCTTACTGTGGGGGTTTGTGTGTTGCTGTGATACTGGAAGCTATGCCACCAATATTGAAATACCAGCAGGGTCATCCAGAGTATATAAAAAACTCTTATAACTCACCCATGGTTTCACTGGAGCTTCCAGACTAAGACAGTCTAGGAAGAAGGACCTGACGGTCTACTTCTGAAACGAATTAGCCAGTGAAAACCTTATGAACAGCGCCGGAACATTGTCTGATATAGTGCTGGAAGATGAGCCCCTTAGGGTGGAAGGCACTCAAAAGATGACTAGGGAAGAGTTGCCCACTCAAAGTAGAGTCAACCTTAATGACATGGATGGAGTCAAACTTTTGGGACCTTCATTTGCCGATGTGGCATGACTCAAAATGAAAAGAAACAATTACAAATGTCCATTAATAATCGGAACGTGGAATGTATGAAGTATGAGTCTAGGAAAATTGGAAATCTTCAAAAAGGAAATGGAACACATAAACATCAATATCCTAGGCATTAGTGAGTTGAAATGGACTGCTATTGGCCATTTTGAATCAGAGAATCATACGATCTACTATGCTGGGAATGACAAACTGAAGAAGAATGGCGTCACATTCATCGTCAAAAAGAACATTTCAAGATCTATCCTGAAGTACAATGCTGTCAGTGATAGGATAATACCTATATGCCTGCAAAGAAGGACAGTTAATACGACTATTATTCAAATTTATGCACCAATCACTAAGGCCAAAGATGAAGAAATTGAAGATTTTTACCAGCTTCTACAGTCTGAAATTGATCAAACACGTAGTCAGGATGCATTGATAATTAGTGGTAATTTGAATGTGAAAGTTGGAAACAAAGAAGAAGGATTGGTAGTTGGAAAATATGCCCTTGGTAATAGAAACACTGCCTGAGATCGCATGATAGAATTTTGCAAGAACAATGACCTCTTCATTGCAAATACCTTTTCCAACAACATGAACGATGACTATACACTTGGACTTTGCCAGATGGAATACACAGGAATCACATCGACTACATCTATGGAAAGAGATGATGGAAAAGCTCAATATCATCAGTCAGAACAAGGGCAGGGGCCGACTGCGGAACAGACCATACATTGCTCTTATGAAAGTTGAAGTTGAAGTTGAAGAAAATTAGAACAAGTCCGCGAGTGCCAAAGTACGACCTTGCGTATCTCCCATCTGAATTTAGAGACCATCTTAAGAAAAGATTTGATGACCTAAGACCAGACAAGTTGTGGAATGATATCAAGGACACCACACAAGAAGAAAGCAAGAAGTCATTAAAAAGACAGGAAAGACAAAAATGGATGTCAGAAGAGACTCTGAAAGTTGCTAAAGTGAAAGGAAGAAATGATGAAGTAAAAGAACTAAAAAGAAGACTTCAAAAGGTGGCTTGAGAAGACAATGCAAAGTATCACAAAGACCTGGAGATAGAAAACCAGAAGGGAAGAACATGCTCGGCATATCTCAAGCTGAAAGAACTGAAGAAAAAATTTAAGCCTCAAGTTGCAATATTGAAGGATTCTGCAGGGAAAATACTGGACGACGCAAGAAGCGTCAAAAGAAGATGGAAGGAATACACAGAGTCACTGTACTGAAAAGAATTGGTTGACATTTCAACCATTTCAGGAGGTAGAATATGATCAATAAC
>NW_004443973.1:18334183-18335137 GCF_000243295.1 Trichechus manatus latirostris
GCAAAGCAAATTAGAAAATTTTAAATAATAAAAGATTCAGTACTCTCATTGTTCGGACTTTCATCATCCCTCAACTGAAACAATTTGAGTTTTCTATTGGTCTCTTTCCAAATGCCCCTCATTTAGAATCTGCCCTCCACATTGCCGCTAGTGACCTTGCTAACATGCATGTCAAATCTCCATTGTTCAAAACCTAAAAGTGACGTCCTGGGGTGCTGGCTTCGATGAGCTGGCTAGGTTTCTCTCTTATCCCATGGCCTATCCATCCTACCATTTGTCCTGCAGAACTAATTTCTTTTCTGAATATCCCAAGCTGTTCCTGTCTCCTTTCCTTTGCTACTACTTCTTCCTCTCCCTGAAAAACCTCTCTTCCCCCAAATATGATTAATTTCCTTTTTTTGTGTGTGTTATGACTGTGCCCAGTATAGACTTCTGTCATAGTGACAGTTATACTGTATTGTGCTTATTTCCGTCTCCCTCTGCTATACTGTACTTTCTTTGCAATATGGTGCAGTCTGTTGTCTCATGTGACTATCATCACTACTGCGCAATTTAATTTTAAGACGTAAGTACTTAACAGATGTTTGTTAAATGGAAATGAAATAAAAGAAAAACATTTTTTAGGGCAACTTTTTTAATACTGCACTTTAAAGAATGTTTTTGAAAGTATCATTTTTATAAAAATATACTTAAAAAACATATACTAATTATAATGATTCTTTTATTTCTTATTTATACTCCAAAGTCCTGTCATTAGGCACATACATACTATGATTAAATAGTGATTCTGATTAAATAAGTTATTCTGAATGTGTTTTTTTTTTCTTTATTACTATCTTTAGCTGTTATGACTTGATTCAACCTTTGAGAATTTGATTACTTCTCTTTTTATCGTTTTGAGTCATACTTTGGTATTTGCCTGAGTCAATTTTCTAAGAATTTTCAAAGTATTAT
>NW_004443973.1:18335489-18374764 GCF_000243295.1 Trichechus manatus latirostris
AGTCACAAAGATTCACTCTTATTTTAAGAGTTTTATACAGGCATACCTTGGAGATATTGCAGGTTTGGTTCCAGACCACCACAATAAAGCAAATATCACAATAAAGTGAATCACATGAATTTTTTGGTTTCCCAGGGCATATAAAAATTATGTTTATACTGTAGTTTATTAAGTGAGCAATAGCATTATGTCTAAAAAAACAATGTACATACCTCAATTTAAAAATACTTTATTGCTAAAAGATGCTAGCCATCATCTGAGCCTTCAGCTATTCATAATCTTTTTGCCGATGGAGGGTCTTGCCTCCATGTTGATGGCTGCTGACTGATCAGGGTGGTGGTTGCTGAAGGTTGGGGTGGCTATGGCAATTTCTTAAAAAAAGACAACAATGAAGTTTGCTGCTTCAATTGACTCTTCCTTTCACAAAAGATTTCTCTGTAGCATGTGATGCTGTTTGATAGCATTTTATCCACAGTAGAACTTCTTTCAAAATTAGTCTTCTTAAACCACTGCTTTATCAACTAAGTTTATGTAGTATTCAAAATCCTTGGTTGTCATTCCAACAATGTTTACAGCATCTTCACCAGGAGTAGCTTCCGTCTCAAGAAACGACTTTCTTTGCTCATCCATAAGAAGCAACTCTGCATCCATTAAAGTTTTATCATGAGATTGCAGCAATTCCAGCCGCATCTTCATGTTCTACGTCTAATTCTATTCCTCTTGCTATCTCCACCACATTTGCATTTACTTCCTTCACTGAAGTCTTGAACCCCTCAAAGTCATCCATGAAGGTTGGCATCAACTTCTTCCAAACTCCTGTTAATGTTGATATTTTGACCTCCTCCCATGAATCACAAATGTTCTTAATGGCATCTAGAATGGTGAATCCTTCCAGAAGGCTTTCAATTTAATTTGCCCAGACCCGTCAGAGGAATCACTATCTATAGCAGCTATCGCCTTACAAAATGTGTATCTTAAATAATAAGACTTGAAAGTCAAAGTTACTCCTTGATCTATGGGTTGCAGAACGGATATTGTGGTAGCAGGCATGAAAACATTAATCTCCTTGTACATCTCCATCAGAGCTCTCGAGTGACCAGGTGCATTGTCAATGAGCATTAATATTTTGAAAAGAATCTTTTTTTCTGAGTAGCAGGTCTCAACAGTGAGCTTAAAATATTCAGTAAACCATGTTATAAACAGATGCGCTGTCATCCAGGCTTTGTTGTCCCATTTAGAGAGCACAGGCAGAGTAGATCTAGCATAATTCTTAAGGGCCCTTGGACTTTCGGAATTGTAAATGAGCACTGGCTTCAACTTAAAGTCAATAGCTGCATTAGCCCCTAGCAAGAGAGTCAGCCTGTCCTTTGAAACTTTGAAGCCAGAAATGACTTCTCCTCTGTAGCTATGAAAGACCTAGATGGCATCTTCTTCCAATATAAGGCTGTTTCATCTACATTGAAATTCTGTTGTTTAGTGTAGCCACCTTCATCAATTATCTTAGCTAGATCTCCTGGATAACTTGCAGCTTCTACATCAGCACTTTCTGCTTCACCTTACACTTTTATGTTATGGAGATGGCGTCTTTCTTAAACCTCATGACCAATCTCTCTTGGGTTCAAACTTTTCTTCTGGAGCTTCCTCTCCTCTCTCAGCCTTCATAGAATAGGAGAGAGTTAGGGCCTTGCTCTGGTTTAGACTTTGGCTTAAGAGAACATTATGGCTTATTTGATTTTCTATCCAGACCACTAAAACTTTCTCCACATCAGCAATAAGGCTGTTTTGCTTTCTTATCATTCACGTGTTCACTGAAGTAGCACTCTTAATTTACTTCAAGAACTTTTCTTTTGCATTCACAACTTGACTAACTGTCTGGCACAAGAGGCTTAGCTTTCGACCTGTCTCCGCTTTTGACATGCCTTCTTCACTAAGCTTAATCATTTCTAGCATTTAATTTAAAGTGAGAGACGTGTGACTCTTCCTTTCACTTGAACACTTAGAGGCCATTGTAGGGTTTTTAATTGGTATAAATTCAATATTATGTCTCAGGGAATAGGGAGACCCTAGGAGAGGCGAACAGCCAATCGGTGGAGTAGTCAGAACACACACAACATTTATTGATTAAGTTCACCATCTTATATGGGCACGGTTCGTGGAGCCCCCAAACAATCACAATAGTAACATCAAAGATCACTGATCACAGATCAGCATAACAGATTTAATAATAATGAAAAAGTTTGAAATATTGTGAGAATTACCAAAATGTTGCTGTTGGAAAAATAGTACCAGTAGACTTGTTCGACACAGGGTCACCACAAACCTTCAGTTTGTAAAAAAATGCAATAAAGCGAAGCCCAATAAAACGAGGCATGCCTGTAGTTTTAACTTTTCATTTATGTATATGACACATCTATTCTGGGTTATTTTTTTGTATGGTGTGATATAGTGGTCCAAATTCTCCCTTTTTCATGTGAACATGCAACTTCCCTGGCACAATTGTTGAAAAGATTATTCTTTCCCCGTTGAATTATTTTGGCACATTTGTCAGAAATCAATTGACTATAATGTGCTATTATCTTTTAATCAAAAACTGAAATGATAAAAATTGTAATCAAAATTGGGTTCTCATTTATGCAAGAATATATACATATATATATGTATACATGACGTCTAAATATTTGGTCACTAAAAAATTGAGACCTTCCAATAAATCATAACAATTTCACCATACAATGCCTCTTACTGGAAAACATTCTGTATTTTACATTTTGATTTTTGTTAAAGCTGTTGTATCTTGAACTGTTTAGCTTTGTACCTCTCACTTTTGGAAGATAGTATTGTTATTCCAATTATTTTATTAATTAATTTAGCAGCTATTTATTTTGCATCTGTCATAGGTAAAACACTTTGCATGTTACAGTGAAGAACGGAAAGATGAGTGCTGTTCTCAAGGTGCCTATAGACTGAAACAGAAGATGAGACATATTCATGAGTAAATATAACCCGAGGTAGAAGTTGGCAAGTGATACAAGAGTTGCAGAAAAACTCTTAATGAGAATCCAAAGGAGGGAAAGATGACTTGCTGTTTGTTTTGGATACGTAGCAGTATATGAAAGGATTAACAATGTATATGACAGCAAATTTGGCTCCATGTTAGCCTATAAAAGTAGGTAAGGCAATCAATTAAGAATAAGCAATAAGTATCTGATGAATATAAATGAAATATATGTAGTTACTAAGAAGTACAGCCCATGATCAAAATAATTATGCATAATAATATTAATGGTACAAAACATGGCAGTCACCAATTTATTGCCCCTCAACTCCACATTCTTTCTTTGATACCTAGCTGGAGATGGTGGATTGGGCTATTTAAACATCTCTCTTTTACAGTGAGCATGATGCTAAGCTTTGTCAGTAGAGAGCACTGGAAGGACATTGCAGGAAGAAGGGGCTTCTCATTTGGTTTTAATTGTTATATTTTGATTTTTCTTGCTACTGTTGCATGGTCCATCAGCTATGTGTGCATGTGTATGGTGACATTTGATGTGTTCCTCCTCAGCCCCATACCCAGATGGGAGCAGCCCCTTGGTGGCTTCACAGCCCAGGCAAGGGCCCAGTGATCAGCTTGCTAACACAGATATTGCACATTCCTGGACTCTTGCCCATACTGGTGTCCTGCTCCTTCTGAATGCTCACCTACCAACCTTGGCTCACCTGCGCACTGGAGTATTGTTCCTATTTGCCTGACAGCTGTGGGCCAGCTCTGGCCTGACCACCCCAGTAAACTGTTCTGCTGAGGTCTGAACCCCAGCCTTTGGAAGGGAAACCCTTCCATGTTTGTTGGTCTTTGGGAGCTCTACCCTCTCAGTCTTAGCGTACCCTTAGCGTTCTCTTACGTCTTTATAGTGACTCTCCTATCATACTTAATATCCATTGTATTAAACTTTTCCTCTTTAAATTACTGTGTGGTTTCTGTCTCCTGATTGGACCCCAAACTGACACCTGTTTGCCAGATTTCTTTTGCCCAGTTAATATTATTGATTTTCAAGCTCCTCAGTTTATAGTGGTAAAGACCTAATTTCACATTGCTATCTCTGAATACGTCTGTTAGTTTGTTGTTCTGTGGTGGCTTTTGTGTTGTAATGATGCTGGAAGCTATGCCACTGGTATTTCAGATACCAGCATGGTCACCCATGGTGGTCAGGTTTCAGTAGAGTTTCCAGACCAAGACAGACTAGGAAGAAAGGCCTGGCAATCTACTTCTGAAAATCATCCAATACGAAGCTTATGGATGATAGAATATTGACCAATGTGGTGCTGGAAGATGGCACAGGACCAGGCAGTGCTTCCTTCTGTTATATATGGGTCACTATGAGTTGGAGCCCACTATCAACAACTATCAATGGCAGCTATCAACAACATCTCTGAAAAAGAGTTGAACAGGAATGACATATCATCTCACGTAGTTTCATGAAAGATGAATTTTCTAACAACTATTGGATATGGTTTAGCAATCTCATTCAGAGATAAAAATCAGACATTCACTGACCAAATAAAATGTGGTTGATCCCATTGCCAGTTCAAATGCTTGGTTTAACGCTGAGTTATCCATATGATAGATTTTGTAGGATTGATCGTTTTAGGCCCAGAGACCCTAACAGGAGGACTGGAAATATTACCTTAAAACCAAATGAGGTAGATTTTAAGTTTTTTTTCATATGGTCATATATACAATGATTATTTTAATACAGTAAGTTTCAGTGAAGCATAAAAGGTTATGTAGAAATTTTAAGATAGATATATGAGGGCTGTAGTTCATGCAATTGTGACTTTGTTTTTATATCTATTGCCCGGGCTAATCAGATTTGATTTACATTCTGGCTTGGTAGTAGAGCTGTTAAAAATTAAATTCAATCCTCTCTTTTTTAATCTTATGATTCTGTGACAAAAGGAGAAAACTCTGCATAAAACAGTTTTTAAAATTTTATAGTTGATGGTTTTAACCCGTAAATGGCAATTGTACTGAAAAGATTAAAGATTAAAACAGAATCAACTGACAATAACAGCCAGGCTACAAATTTATTAACTCTGGGATTTTAAAAAAGTGAAAATATTTACCATTTTCTAGAGAATGGCTTTTGGGTGAGTACCAAGCAGACATGCACAAAACACTACATTAAGGGCATTTCACATTCTTTCCTCTAGAGCAAAAATTCGAAAGAGTCAGATGCAAGCTATTCCCTTTAGGACTTAACTAAGGTTATTTGAAACATATTAGAAATAAACTGAGAAATTATCTCATTTCTTTTTGGAAATGCTCACCCAGAGATAAAGTATTTTCTATTATTTTTACTCCCTGAGGAAATTATTTCTCTCAGAACCATGATGTTAATTGTTTCCTGTCTTACAAACAGCTCTGTGCTTTCTTATAAACAACACCCTGCCAAGACAAAGTGGCCAATTCAATTCAAAGATAAGGAAACTTTTCTATTAAGGGTTGTTGACTAAGGAACGAATGTCATTTGAAGATTGCAAACATAAAATGCAACTTAATTTACATTTTTTGTGGTGAAAATATGCATAACAAAACATATGCCATCTTAACAATGTCTACATGTACAATTCAGTGACATTGATTACACTTTTCAAGTTGTGCAACCATTCTTGCTGTCCTTTTTCAAATCATTCTACCACCATAAACACAAACTCAAGTCCCGCTAAGCAAAAATCCCCCCTTTCCCACTCCCTCCCACCCGTGGTAACCACCAATATCCTTTGGTTTCTATATATTTCCTTATTTCACATCAATGAGATCACAAAGTGTTTGTCATTTTGCAATTGACTTATTTCACTCAGTATGAGGTTTTCAAGGTTCATCCATGTAGTGGTTATCCATTTATCTGTTGATGGACATTTCGGTTGTTTCCACCTTTTGGCTATTGTGAAGTGCTGCAGTGAACACTGGTGTATAGTTTACGCTTAAGAGGGATTATCCTGAGGGGAAGAAATATAGCATGTTAAGAGGATACAGGTGCTAAATGGAATGTTAGAAGTGGTCAAGATCCAGCTCTTAGTTTTATGATCCCCTCATGTCCTGTATAGCTCAACTACACATTTCATAAATGAAGAAACAGTTCACCAAAATGAGGATCTGAGTTTTGAACTATTTTTTCTCCTTTTTACATAAACCTCCCAGTTCCTCCCCAATTCCATACCCACCTTCTTAGGGATCTTGATCTTCTAAACTTAGCTCTTTTCACCCAGCATATAATAAGGTGTCTTTCCCTTCTAAGTAAAATCTTCCCTCTCCCTGTAGCTACAGTGACATCTCTTCCTTTCACAGTCAACCTTCTTCTTTTAAATATTTTATTGTGTTTTAGGTAAATTTTTACACAGCAAATTGGTTCCCATTTAACCATTTTTGTACAAATTGTTCCGTGACATTGGTTGCAGTTTTCACAGTGTGTCAGCATTCCCATTCTTTCCATTCTGTTCTATTTCCATTGATCTCGCTTCCCTGCCCCTCCTTGCCTTCTCATCTTTGCTTTTGGGTAAACGTTGAGCATTTGGTCTCTTACAGTTGATTGTTTAAGGGAGCATATTCCTCAAGGGTGATATTGTTTTATTTTATAAGCCCATCTATTATTTGGCTGAAAAGAGACCCCTGGGAGTGACTTTGGTTCCAATTAAAAGGGTAGCTTAAAGTGATAGTCTCAGGGGTTCCTCTAACCTCTATCAGCCCAGTATGTCTGATCTTCTTTAGGAATTTGAGTTTTGTTTTATATTTTTTCTCCAGAAACAGTCAACCTTCTTGAACAGAGTTTCACTCAGCATCTCTGTTAGCATTGCCCATCTATTTTTTAAACCATAGCAATCCTTTTTATATTTCTAGAACTTCATATTCACTAAGGTGACTAAGGACCAACATGTTGATGATTTAGTGAATACTTTTCTGTTCTGATTTTACTAGATTACTCTGTAACATCAAATGGTGTTGATCATTACCTGTTTGTGTCTCTTATCCAGTTTTCTCATTTAGAAAATGGAGATTATTTTCTACAGTGATTTTCAGTTGAGTTTTAAGAATGAAAACTTTCTTATTTGACTAATGTTTAGTTTGTTTCATTTTCCTTAGAGAGTTACAGCAAATCTGTTCATGTCTCTCCTCTTTCTTCTTTTCTTTACTATTCATAAATACCACCAATAAAATCAACAAACTAAATTGAGTTTTATTTCAAATCATTCACTCATTCTTTCATTCAGTAGATACTTACAGTGTGTCAGAAACCATGCCACAATCAGAGATACATATCCACTAAATATGATATAGTCTGTACTAGTTTTCTAGGATTGCTGTAACAAATTGCCACAAACTGAGTAGCTTAAACAACAGTTTATAGTGTCACAGTTCAGCAGGCCAGAACTCTGAAATCATGGTGTCAGCAGAGTTGATTCCTCTTGGAGAGTCTCAGGCAGAAATCCTTCCACTAGTCTCTTATAGCTTCAGGTAGCAGCCGGCACTCCTTGCTGTCCTTGGTCTGTCACTGCATCACTCCAATCTCTGCCTCTGTTTTCACATGGTCTTCTTTCCTACGTGTGTCTTTACATGGCCTTCTTATGAGAACACCAGTCATCCTGTTTAGGACCCACGGCAATCCAGTATGACCTCATCTTAATGTAACTAATTACATCTGCAAAGACCCTATTTCCAAATGAAGTCACATTCTGAAGTGGACATGAATTTGGGGGGAACACTGTTCAAACTAGTACATAGCAGAAGGAATCTAGGTCTGGAGTCAGTCCAATCAGCATTCATATCCCAGCTGTAGCCCTTTGCACGCTATATCACTTTTATTAAGGTATTTTTTTCCCCAGCTATTGTTTTCTCATCTGTAAATTAGTGATAAACCCATAAACCCATTGCCGTTGAATTGATTCTGACTCATAGTGACCCTACAGGACAGCATAAAACTGCCCCATAGGGTTTCTAAGGAGCAACTGGTGGATTCGAACTGCTGACCTTTTGGTTAATAGCCAAGTGTCACTAGGGCCCCAAATTAGTGATAATAATGTATATTTGCATCTTTTATGGTAAAGTCTAAAATTCCTGTTTGTCAAGTCCGTAGTGCAGTGTTTGGCACCGAGTAGATGCCTTTAAACACTATTTACTTTCTGTTCTGGTATTTTTTCTAAGTGATCAAAAAATCATATTAATTTTTCATGCCTTATGTGTCCTCGCCCTTACCCTTTGTCTTCTTGGCAAATTTCCTTTTATTTTATAAAACGCATTTCAGCTCGCACCTACTTGGGAAACTTCTCTTGGCAACATTTCTACCCCTCCCCCATCCTGAAAGAATTGATCATATCCTCTTCCGTGCCTCCTCTGTGTCTCATAGATAACTTACTCTTATACTTCCACAATATTGTAATCTATTGATATTCCAATATGTCTCTCATAACAGATTGTCAGACTAATAGACTTTTTAACAATAGAAGCCTTGTCTTCACATGGTTGGCAAGTCAGTAATTATTATTTCTTAAACAGAATTGAACCACACCTTAAGGTACAAAAGTCTTGCATTATACACAGAATAGACAGCATCAAAAATTACTAAAACTTTATTTGTTGGATGACATTTTCTCAATAGCTACATTATATCTAAATAACAATGAGACATGATATATTTCTAGAGATTTCTACATTATCTAAATAATTCTGCATGTACTCAGAGAACAAAATCTGTTTCTTTAATTCAATCGCTTTTGAATGCTAACATGCATGTCTCTCGTTATGAATGATAAATGTTTTACATACTTTTCCTAGAGATATCTAATTAAAATGTTCAAACTTTATCTTTAGATTACAAAAGATATACCCAAGTATAACGTGGCTCTTCAGTCTTAAAGTAAGGCTATTTTTCTAAATGCATTGATTCAGGTAAATGCAACGAGATTATTTTATCATTCTTTATACTTTCAAAAACTCAGATTTTTTAAAAAATTTATGTCATTGTTTTAATTCTCAAACAATATTTTGTTAGCTTTGAGTAAGGTGAGTCAAATTAAGAATTGGTCAGCCAGATAGTTGGCTGTTTACACATGTAGTCAATCTCATTTTGGATATTAGTATAATTTTTTTTTGTTATTATTTCATGGAATATGCCAGTATATAACTTTTGAAATGCCAATAACCTAAAATATATAAATGGAAAAGATGTTTGTTGGAAAATAGTTTTAATATTCAAACATATAAATTTACTTATTGGCTCTTGTAACTATAAGTGAAAATATAAAATAAGATTTATCTTTCATATAACTTTAAATACCTTAGAAATCCCACATTCATACTTCTAACTCAAAGGATATAATTTTCTACTTTAATATTAATCTCAATACATACATACAAGTGTGTGTGTGTGTGTGTGTAAATACATATATACCCACACACACATATATACATATATATTGTTATTGTTGTTTTGTTAGTTGCCCCAAAGTGGAAAAGGTGGCTCCAACTCATGGAAAATTTATGTACAACAGACGGAAACGTTGCCCAGTCCTATGCCGTTTTCTGTTGTGTCAATCCATCTGTTTGAGGGTTTCCTCATTTTTGCTGACCCTCTGCTTTACCAAACATGATTCCTTTTCCAGTGAATGATCTTTCTTGATGATGTGTACAAAGTAATTGAGCCAAAGTCTCACCATCTTTTCTTCTAAGGAACTTTCTGGTTGTATTTCTTTTATGACTGATTTGTTCATTCTTACGGCAGTCCATAGTATATTCATTATTCTTTGCCAGCATCACAGTTGGAATGCATCAATAATTCTTCTGTCTTTTTCACTATCAAACTTTCACATTTGTATGAGGCTATTGAAAAGACTATGACTTGGTTAGGTGCACCTTAGTCATCAAAGAGACATTTTGCTTTTTAAGACCTTAAAGAGGTCTCTTAAAGATTTGCCCAGTGCAATACGTCCTTTGATTTCTTGACTGCTGCTTCCAAGGACATTGATTGTTGACCTAAGTAGAACGAACTCATTGACAACTTCAATTTCTTCACCATTTATCATGATATTTACCAGTCCAACATATATATTTAAGTTGACTTTGTAGGTAAGCTGCAACAGGTACGTAGGGGTCTTAGTTTGTCTTTGAATATAGTATATATTTTACCTTTCTGCATGTAAAGCACTTAAGAAACATTTCATGAGCATTATAAAGTAGTGCAGTGCTTTTGTTATTACGAACCATTATATTTAGCTCAAATTTTTAATGCAGTAGGCTTTATGGCAGTCTAGTTTTAAGTACAAGTTGTCCATAAATGTGCCGTTCCTAACCCAGGGATTTACACACATATATATAGTTGTGAATTCTAGTACATACAATTAAGTGGGAAAAAAAACTTAATCCAAATAATGCAGATCTCACACAAAAATTCAATACAATGAATCCCATCTATCTGGATATAAGTTTTCTAATACTCCAAGCCTATAACCACAACCCCAAATCAAAAATTGAATATAAAGCCTTGAGCATCCCAAATAGCTTTTCATATGCCTTGCTGTAAATCGAATTCTAGATGATCTCACATATAGATTTTTTAATAGACTCCTTTTTAAAACAGCTCTCCACAGATTCCATTTATCTGATTTTTCAAAGCACGGCAAATTACAAAGAACAAATTAATAGGGATTCGCAGATGAGGTGGAGATGGAGATTTCTAAAAGTAAGTATCCTCTTCTAGGAATAATAAAAGAATTTAAAAGTAGAAAAAAGTAGATGCAAAGTATAATTGCAGCTTATTTGCAAACTATTATATAAGAAGACAGAAAAGTGTTTAATATTTTTTAGAGATGTCCATCATTAATGGTGAATACATAGAATAATTTGTTAATGTTAGTGGTAAACTGCACAAAAGTTTGGATTTGGGGGAATCTGTCTCTGAGAAGGGTATTAAAGAAAGTTAGGCCTTTCGTCTGATCTCAAAACCAAGAAATATCTAAAAATCAGAAAATTAAACAACAAAAATCACACATAAAACTTGGAATTGATAATCACCTAGAAGAGCACAGAATAAAAACCACTATGTCCTTATAAATAGAAATGGCATGAGACCAATTTTTTTTTCTTTTGTGACAAAGTAAAAAGTCATGTTGATCAAGACAAAAATGATAGCTGTCCCTTACCGGTGCCTCAGTGAGGGTTTTGCCTATCTATACATGTACGTTGTTGTTAGTTACCATGGAGTTGATTCCAACTCATGGAGACCCTGATGTGTGCAGAGTACAGGTTTTCAAGGCTGTAACCTTTCAGAAGCAGATTGCCAGACCTATCTTCCAAGGTGTCTCTGGGTGGGTTCAAACCACCAACCTTTTGGCTAGTACTTGAGTGCTTAACCACTTACACCACCCTGGGACTCCTCTGTGTGTGTGTGTGTGTGTGTGTGTGTGTGTGTGTATAGATTCTTATAAAAAAATATGATCCTTTATCACTGATTCTCAACTCTTACTGTCAAAAATATGAATGACTGCTACATGAAAGTAGTTGAACTTTCATTGTCTGTTGATGGTAAAAGTACCTACTGACTGTCAAAAAAGCTTTCTATGATGTCAGTAATTCTTTGAAAGTACTTTCATTATTATTAGTTTTTAATTCACTACTATATCTATACATTTGGAAAAAAAATTGATGGTATGGATGTGTGTCAGACAAGTATTCAGCAAGAATCCAAAGCTGGAATAGGCATTATAGATTCTTGGAACCTTTAGAATAATTCAGAACCTAATTTCCCACAATTATTGATCTACATCATATGTTATATTGCTTTTAGGGGAGTGTTCGAGTGGTTTAACAATGATTCCATGCTATCCTGGAGAAATATATTAATTACATCCTGTTAAAATGAATCCGAAGATCAGTACTGTTTAATAATTTTCCCTAATCTTGATGTTGAAATTGAGAATTAATATATAAGTGGTATGTAGTAAATTGTATTAACAGCTCTGAGGAATAGGAAAAAAGAATAACCTTGAAGCCTTAAGGAACAAGTTTATCAGGACAGCAGAGATTCCAGTGTATAGTTGGACAATGTATAGTGTATTTTGAATCAAGAACAAATTGAACAATAGTAAGATAGTGAAAAATTAATTGGTCACAAGTTTGGTGGAACCATCATGGCCCTTATGTTTAAAAAGTATTAAATAAATGTTTGTTGTTTCTAATTACTAACAGCAAGAATAGGAGGATCATAGGATTTTTTTTAATGTGTAAAGATTATTTTTATTGATCTTTATTTGCATTTAAAAAAAAAAATATCAAACTGATTTGAACGAAGACACAGGCTAGGTAATGGTATTATATTACAAAAAAACTTGACAGTAATTTGTACTAAGGAAGATGTATGCAAAAGTCAAGAGTCATCTTCTTGGTATTATTACCACTGTTATTCAGAATAGAGTGACTCCAGTTGTTGCTGGGTGGCGCAAATGGTTAAGCGCTGGGCTACTAGCTCAAAGTTGGTGGTTTGAACCCACTCGGAGGTGCCTCGAAAGACCTGGTGATCTGCTTCCAAAAGGTCACAACCTTGAAAATCCTATGGAGCAGTTCTACTCTGCACACAAGGGGTAGCCACGAGTCGGAATTGACTCGACAGCAACTAACAACAACAGAGTGATTGATTACTCCAAGCAGATCAACAAAGACTCTTGCAAATCATTATATAGTATCTATGTTATGGGGTTAAGAGATTGAAAATATTTCAGCCTGGAAAAGAGAAAGCTAAAAGAAGACTTAATAAGTGCCTTCAAGTGTTTGTCACAAAGAAGGTATACAATTGTATTTTTCATCTCTATGGAAAGTTAAAACACTAGAGATGGTCATAAACTGTAGCAAAGGAGAACTTGTTTCTTTTCTACATTCAAAAATGATTTGATATGGCTTACAAAATTAAACATAATAGAAAGCTGGAATAGCAAGGACCAAACAAGCTGTAAGAGAGGTGAAGTAGATGTTGCCAAATGCTTAAGTGTAATAGTGATTGTAGGTTAGTCCTGAATGTAGCCTTGTGCTTTATAACAGCTAAGGGAGGGAAATGGAAGAGGAAGCATGGTGGGTTATACAGCTAGACTCCATTATCTACAGAGGAAAGTTAATCATTAAAAGGGATTACACAGGAATTCCCAGATAGCCCTACCCCAATCTTCTAGCATGTAACTGAGTATAGTTGTGGCTTAATGGTCTCTTTGGTGATTGATTGATAGATTGATACTTAATGATCATTTCTGTGAATTCCATACCACCGTATGCCTAGCAACTGAATTATTAGAAACTGAAATTGCTAGCAATATGCCAATTGAATAGAAATTTCTGGTATTTTTTACCATATCCTATTGATATTCTGCCTTTGGATCTACCCTAAAAACATTTAAAACAATATTTTTATAATTAGTATATTTTTATACTAAGATTGTTTGAATTTTGAAGTGCAACATTCTGAATGTTATTCCTTTTATCTACCAAAAGATATATAGTAAAGTATAAAACTGTGACTTTATGTAGAAAATAAATTTGGTTCAATTTAATATTCTGGGCACAGTTGAGTGTCAGCTACACAAAAACTTCTTCTATCTGGTGGATGTTCTCCAGGGTCTGAAATGGTCATTTCAAAAGACATTTTCAACTACTCATCTCATTAAGTGGCTCAGGGATTCAGTTTGCAGGTTTTTTTTTTTTTTTTTTTTAAAAAAGATCAAGTGTAGTAATAATGGCTGCCTTTTGTTTTCTTTTTTCCCTGGCCAGATTTTTTATCCATCCTTTAAAATACAGAGCTCTGACCTTCCAACTGGGTACTGGTACAAGTGCTTGAAATTATTCAAAGGCCTTTCTGGAGAATAATTTTGACCTGTGTCATGGATTGAACTGTGTCCCCCAAAAATATGAGCATCAGTTTGGCTACACCATGATTCCCAGTATTGTGTAATTGTCCACTATTTTGTCATCTGATGTGATTTTCCTATGTTTTGTAAATCTTATCTCTATGATCTTAATGAGGTGGGATAGGTGGCAGTTATGTTAATGAGGCAGGATTTAATCTGCAAGATTAGATTGTGTTTTAAGCCAACCTCTTTTGAGATATAAAAGAGAGAAGGGAGCAGAAAGACACAGGGACCTCATACCACCAAGAAAAAAGCACTGGGAGCAGGGCGTGTCCTTTGGACCGGGGTTTCCCGCATAGAGAAGCTCCTAGTCCAGGGGAAGATTGATGACAACGACCTTCCTCCAGAGCCGACAGAGAGAGAAAGACTTCACCTAGAGCTGACACCCTGAATTTGGACTTCTAGGCTACTAGACTGTGAGAGAATAAACTTCTGTTTGTTGAAGCCCTCCACTTTTATTTCTGTTATAGCAGCACTAGATAACTAGGACAGCCTGTAAGGATTCTTTTAGTCTACTTCTCTGAAAAAGTCGGACGGCTCAATTTCTCAGTGAAAAAAAAAGTCAGGATCAGAAACATTTCTAATAAAATAGCCCTGCTGCCTGGATTTCTAGTTTTAAAATAAGAGCTTTGAACTGTAGAATATTAGGCCCAGATTAAAATTTCAAACTTCCTACAAACTGTCTGACCAGGGTTAATAATTCCATTGTATGTGATATTAAACTTTGTTGAACTTCAGTTTTCTTCTCTATCAGTTACCAAAACCCTGTTGCCGATGAGTCGATTCCAACTCATAGCGACCCTATCAGTTAGGCAGTTAAAATAAAATCTTACACACCTATTGTGTGCAAAGTGTTTTTATATTGTGTTCTTGTCAGGAAACAATTGTTTGTGAGAATGAAAACACATTCAAGCTAGTATATATGAAACAGTTTATTTAGCAAGAATACACTCACTTGGAAATCCCATAAGCCAAAACACAAAACGAAAAAACCCGCTGCCGTCAAGTCAATTCTGACTCATAGCAACTTTATAGGACAGAGCGGAATTGCCCCCATAAGATTTCCAAGGAGGTGGATTTAAAATGCCAACCTTTAGGTTAGCAGCCAGAACTCTTAACCACTGTTCCACCAGGCAAAACACAGCTAAGCCATAAAGAGACTAGAACTGGAATTGAGAAATTAGAGATGAAATCAAAATAGATCACCCTCTCTTTCAGTTATGGTGATGGGTACTCTTATTTCTGCTATCTGTTTTATTGTTTTGGCTGGCATCTTCTGCTTGCTCATGGCCAGGCAGAGGTATCCCAACCTCAACTCTAGATCACTCAGTTTGTGTTCCCACAACATTCTGACTTCCTCAGTCTCGCCCTAATTCAAACGTTCCCAAGAAGAGAACCCTTTTGTCTCAGTTAAGCTTATGGACTGGCTGTGGCCATGGGAAAGGAAGGGACAGGAGAGTCAAGTGGTACAAACACAGCTGTCAAGGTTCATTTTTTAGCATGGGGGGTAATTTCAAAAAAGTAGTTAAGGGCTAGGTAGGTACCTAAGGTACATTACTATAGTAATTAGTTACATTTTTTAGATGATAGAATTGAAGCTGAGGAAGGTCAAGAAACTGTTCTATTGTCATGATTTTATTAAGGATTAAAACCAAGTTTTGAACCCAGATATTCTTATGCTGTGTCCAGTGAATGATCTCACCATGAAGCTTCCACGGCTGACAAAATAAATCACCAAATCAGATATCATCCCTTTCAAAGTTTAACTTAATCAAATCATGGATTCATCCCTAACAAACCAATACCTGCATGAATTGACTCAGTCCCTTAAGTACCAAAAGCTTGTTTTTGAAATTTGTTTAAGGATATTTTACCTAGTCATTCTTCTATATCAGTGTTTCTCAAAACTTGACCAGTTGTTCACAGACAAGCCCTACATCTTAATCACCTGGACTGGTGGTTAAAATACAGATTCTGGGCCCGACCTCAGATCTCTGAAACAAAGTCTCTGGATGGAACCTTGGACTTTGTGTTCTCAAAAAGCTCCCCAGAGGATTCTTATGAATGTAAGGGTTTATATCCTCAAAGTTCAGTCTCTATTAGATACAAAAAAAGCAATATGCTGTATTATTTTAGCTCTCCACAAAAATGCCCTCACTTAATTAAAATTTAATGTTACATTCTTGGATTTCATAGAAAGGTACACTTGGTATCTGAATGAAGCCCTGAAAATTTTTCTTATGGCTATATGTTTGAGTCCCCTTAGTTTGGTGGTAACATGGATGTAAGAATGAGGTGGGGGAAGACGGTGACCTTGTCCTCTTTATGACTTATGCCTGGAGCAGATGACTTAGGGTAGGTCGTTCATTATGAATTCATTCATTTATTCATTCTTTCTAAAAACATATCCTGAGCACAGTTTGGCACACATTTTTGGTTCTCCAATATGTCAGACAGAATGATAATGCTTCTATTTCTTGGAGAGTTAGGGAGAGGAGTGGAACAAAGCAATTTAGTTATTGTTGGATATGTGCACCATTTGCCTTTTTCTTCAGTGTTGAAGTTGTCTTCCCTGCCTTCCTCCTTGTGGAAAAGAAGAAGAAGAAACCCACAATTGAGCAGTAGCAAAAGAGGTCTTGTTTTGCCTGTGCAACCAACAAGATTTATCAGTTTATGAAAATGTCCAGAGTGCTGAGTAATGCCTGCAAATGTAACAAGGCAGTCAGCCCCTTTTCTGCAGCTCCATTAATGCCTTCTACCGGTGTTATTTTATCCCCAATGCTTTTATAACCTTGTTTCTAAGCTCAAAATGAACCTCAAACTAAATAAAGCAAGCAATAAATTCACCAGTGTTTTCTTTATTCACATTAGTAGCATCTAATTCTCTCTTGTGGAAAACCCCTGTCTCGGCTATTAAATAGGTAAAAATATTTAAAATGGTTCAATACTTAGTTTCTAAAAATTGTTAAACAATTTCCTGAAGTAAATCCCTTTCTTGTATCCAGTGCTTAAAAGAATTGAAGTTAGAATAGCTATGTGAGTTTCCCACCAAAAAAAAAAGATAAAAAGAAAACATCCTTTTCGTCTCAGCTGAGAGCAAGCAGTGCAGCTCCGGAAAGAAATGGTTTTATTTCCAGGCTCCCTGCAGAGTCCTCATACCGCAATAGTACCTTGCCGCAAAGCCATGCGTCAGTCAGCTGTTCGGCTCTGTTTCCTATAAAATTACTTTTAGTGAGGAAGCAAAAACAAAAAACAAAAACGAAAAACAATGAAAGTTACTTTATGCTATCCTGACATCTGTTTCATGCTGATCGTGGTGCTATAAAAAGCCAGTAATTGAAATAGAATGTAATTGTGATTAGAATTAATTCTGGTAAATTGTGTTAAGAAATGAATCTTAGGAAAATAAAATTTAAAACTGAGTTCTTTGGTTAGGAATAATAAATCACAATATTAGATAGTGGAATTTGGGTGTATAGAGGATTTTGCTTGTAAATCTGAGCTCTTAACCACTGCGCCACTAGGGCTCCAATATGAGTCTTAATTAACAATTATTTAAGCAAAAATTGTTGAGGACCTATTAAGTACATATCACTTTGCTGGGGCTATGCAAAGTAGCTAAGGTAACTAAGGTAAATGTATAATATATTAGTTACATTTTCTGATAAAATGTCTGTCTCATGCCCAGTGAATGTTAAAGACGATATATGCTGTAGACTGGTGACTAGGGAAGACTTGAACTCTGTTTAAGAAGAGCTAAATGATGTCAAATTCCCATTCATCCTTTCACTTTTACTAGGGAGACATTGCATCACCTTTAAGATTGAAGGGAAAATATTATTGCTTATCTCTCAAAAGTGTGTAGTTCTGTGACTTACACAAATGTTTAAGAGCACTTTCCTCTGTCATTATGGCTATTCGGTTCTAGCAGTTCCATCCTTAGCAGTCTGAATCACCTTAGCTTGCTTTCTTTGTTGGATTTGCATGTTTAGGGCCTACTGTGTCAAGAGTGAAGTGGTAAAATCAACAAAGGAGGGAAGTTATTGGTGTGGAAAGATGCATTCCCCAAAACTTTCAGGATACTCTCACATAGACACTCTTATCAATGATCAAGTCAAGGAGAAATAATTATAGCATGCGAGGAAAAAAATATTTTCCATTCCAAGAGCTGTATTCTTGGGACCTTCTATTTTGAGATTTCTGTTAAAAATGGAAGTCAATATTATTAAAAATAGCATTATTAACTAATAATGAAACTGTTGTTGTTATTTGCCATCAAGTTGATTCCAACTCATGGCAACTCATGTGTGCAGAGTAGAACTGCTTCATAGGGTTTTCAAGGCTGTGAACTTTCAGAAGTAGATCACCAGACTGTCTTCTAAGGCACCTCTGGGTAGGTTGGAACTTCTAACCTCTTGGCTGGTAGTTGAGCGCTTAATCATTTGTGCCACCCAGGACTCTGTAATGAAATTGGCTAACTTGATTTGTGCTATAATTTTATTTTTCAAAATGTTGCCAGGTAGAAAACCCAGCACTGAGCAACTCGTTACAGCCAATAAACAAGAGGCCAAAGTGGGAGAATAGAAAGCTGCCTTTGTTTTGTTGCGCAAGGGAAAAAGCAGTCGGGGCTGCTTCCTCCAAGACTGCCTGCAGGCAGCTTGGGGAGGTGGGCTTCTATAGAGAGCAGACAAGGAAATACAAATTCCTTATGAATATTCAGGATTGACCTTCACACAGGCACCCAGAGCTTGGGGATGACTATGCATTTCTCCCTCGGGATGGAGGAAGAGGTTGATTTTCCTTTATTAGCATGTTAAGTCTCCACCCAGAGGCGAGGTGCTTATATGTATTTTTCACTTAATGAGCTGGTAGGTCACTTAAAGTGTTAAGATGGTGTAGAAAATCTGCTAAAACCTGTTGAGTCCAGCTATGGCTGTTCTGTGGTCATCTTGTCAAAGACAATTTCTGGCCCATTCTATGGTTATCTTGTCAAGGACAATTTCAGAAGAATGTGCATCCTATTCTGCTTGGTATAGGAGGATAAGCCAGAGCAGGTGTCTCCTAGAAGGGCTGACCTCCGAGGCTAGCTGTCTTACTTCTTTCTACATATACCATCAAACGAGTAACAGTAGCTTTAGTGACTTTTGGAGCCCTGGTGGCGCAGAAGTTAAGAGTTTGGCTGCTAACCAAAAGGTCAGCAGTTCAAACCCACCAGCCGCTCCTTGGAAACCCAATGGGGCAGTTCTGTTCTGTCCTATAGGGTTGCTATGAGTCCAAATCAACTCAATGGCAACGGGTATGGTTTTTTTGGTTAGTGACTTTACAAAGTATTTTAACCATTTAGTAGATTGAGATTCAGCACTTTCAACATATATCCTAAGTAGCTCTGTCCATCCATCCATCCATCCACCCATCCGTCCATCTTTTCAACAAACATTTATTGTTTCTGTTGGGCCAGGAACTGTGTTGAGTGTTTTGAAATAGAAGTAGGAAATCATAGCTGTTTACTTGACTTCAGCGATGGGTTTGATTGGGTTTTAACAGGTTTATTGTACCTTCTAGGAAGCAGAAAGTCAGAGTTTTAAATGCTAAAAGAACTTCCAAATTTTATCCGAGAATAACTGCTTCAGTTATACATTGAAGCTCAAGAGAAATGTTATCAGCGAGTTGTTGTAACATTAAGAAAGTGTTATGTATTTGTATATGGAGTGCCTGGGTAGCGCAGATGGTCAAGCACCTGACTATTAGCCAAAAGGTTGCTGGTTCCAAGGTTGCTGCCTGGAGGCGCCTTGAAAGACAGGCTTGGTGATCTGCTTCTGAAAGGTCACAGCCTTGAAAACCCTGTGGAGTGCAGGTCTGCTCTGCACCCATGGAGTTGCCGTGAGTTGGAATCGACTTGACGGCAATTAACAATAACACTAACATGATCCCCTTAATCTATCAAACATGATACTGAGGAAGCCAAAGGTAGGAGTTTGGTCTGTTCCATAGTAACAGACTAAGTTCATAGCAACAGGCATTCATCTTAATGATGTGTGTATATATCAGTGAAAAATGTATCTTCATTACCTGGAAAGACAACTTAAAACCCTTCTAGCAGCTGTGTGGACCACAGTCACAGGCCACACAAACAGATACACCATACACACTGACCCCTCTTTATTAATGGAATCCTTTTCTGTAATAAATGAAAAATAGTTTTAATTATCTTTATTGACTCAAGTAACCATAGTTACCTCCTCCCTAAAGACAAATATTCTTTTTTGAAAATTAAACAGTGAATTACATTCTTTCACTAGATCAATGTGATGTCTCCACCATTTGTGAGGGTCTGCTAACAACTGATTTTAACTTTTACCACTACTCGCTATTGAAAAATAAAGCCCACCACTGATTCCCCTCATGAGTCAAGCATTATCTTAAAGAAAAATTGTAGAATTAGTGAGTTTTCTCTGGCAGTACTCTTAATACTCTCTACCCTCATTCCACCTTTTTATAGTCTCCGCCTGATGCTTTGATAATTTTATCAGAAAATCCATGCCCAAAGTACTTCATCCACAAGTATCCTTCCTTTCAAATTTACTATTCCCCAACCCAATCCCACACTCTACCCCTTCCCACCAAAAAAGATCTCCTAAACCCTCAGTCTGATTGCCCACTGTGATACTATGTGAATTAAACCTTGAGAAGTAAGCAGTCTCTTTAATTATCTCACATTGATGGAAGAACGACTCACATTACTTCCCAGAGATAGTTGCCTTCTAAAAGGGAATGCTTGTTAACCAAACAGAAAATGTTAATTTCTGTGTGAAGAAAAGAATTTTTTAACAAAGAAACTTCTTTCAGATTGAAGGTTGCCAGTTTTAGCAAACAAAAATACAAGAAGGCTCAGGTAAATTGAATTTCAGATGAACCATGAATAATTTTTTAGTATAAGTATGCCCCAAATATTTTACGGGGTATACTTATACGAAAAAAATTAACTGTTATTTATCAAAAATTCAGATTTCGCTAGGTATCATGTATTTTATCTGGTAACCTTGTTTCAGATTCTTTAAATCATAATGGTGGTTATTGGTATCTTCCATGGAATAAAGGCAGTTTTGGCTCTCCTAACTCCCATCCACCAGCCCAGCTCCTACTGATGAGTTGACTCTTGGATACCAGTATGTTTTCCACACCCCAAACTCTACCTGAGAAAGAAGAAGAGTTGTCACAATAAATCCAAGCACTGTTGTAGACCAACTCTATAACATTTTAAAAACTAAAACAGTATTACCCTGTCTAGCCCAGGGGACTTTAGGACTTTAGTGGGGGAGATGGAAGGTGGCAACATTTGGGAATTTAAGCAGAAGGAAAAATAATTTGAGTGTAAGCTTTAGTTGAAGGCAATAATAATATTTATTTACAAGGTTTTAACAAAACATATAATTCAATGATTTCAGCTGCCACCTGCTACTGAGGAGAACAAGGAGAATTTTTTCAGCACTTAAGAAATATTAGAAAACACTGAAACGGAAGAACAGAAATGGATCCAACAATCATGCGTTTTCTCTTTAGGAATTACCTGCATCGTTTTCCAGTTCTTCCTCTCTGACACACGAAAAAACAGACATTGGCTCCACAAAAACGAGCAGCTGGAAAGGATGCAGGAGACATATTGAACTTTCTGTTCTGTTGTCTCACAGGTTTATTAATGTTCAGTTTGATGTACCAAAAATATCTGTAAATGAGATGAGCATTAAAATGTGCATCTAGATTAAAGGAAGTTCTTCTGGTCTGGTAATTTTGTCGGATACTGTGAATACTGGTGGCACAATTGTTGCCCAATTATTAAAATGTGGCTTATTGAATGGCATTGTACCTCACTGCCCTTACACACACACACACACAGACTTGTGGAGTTGAGAGAGATGTCCAGTTTTCAATATCAATGGTTCAGTGCTCAATCTCCATTTCTCTCCACTCTGGTAACTCAAAAAATGAAACAGTTAAAATCAATCAGAAATACGTAAATCTCAAGTCAAAGTCCAAGTGGCCTAAAACCTAAATTCTTATCATAAAGCAGTTTATAAAAGAAATTTGCTCACTTTTTAGGATGCCCAGTGTTATTCTGTTACATTTGCCAACTTTATATTCCTCATAGCCCTGTCCAATGCCTTGTACATGATATGCATTCAGTAAATACTTAAGGAACGAACAAAATTGGTTGCACATACCATGTGTTGAACACTCAGACAGGAATAGACCTGATAAGGCTCTGCTGTGGCAGATGTGCTGGGCATTTGATAGTGTCCACTCTGTACAAATCTGGCAATAATCATTAGCTGGCGGCCACTCAATCTAGATAAAATTGTACCAATATCTGAAGGATCTCTTTAATCCAGACCGTGATATCACAAAAAGAATAAAGTGAAAATGACCAAATTCACATTATAGTCTGAAAGATAAATGGCTAACTTGAGTATAATTTATATAATAAATTTAGCATAGTTTTATATCATAAATGATACATAATATACACAGAAATTTTAATATATATAATGAGTTTTTGAATCAGGAAATTATTTCTGTGTTTCCTCTTTCAAGATTTTTTTTCTGTAAGTTCTTTGAACTAAACCTGTACCATTATGGTTCTTCTTTGAATAGAGCCCATAATAATAATTGCAGATAATATTGAATGTTTGTGTATAATTGTTCACTGCTCAGATTTTATACATACAGAATCTTTATCAAGTGAGTTTCTATAATCATGATACGTCTGGTCTTAATTTCTGGTAACTCAAGAGGTTCCCTTTGTCTTCAGATCTTTCTGAAAACTGAAAGTGTCAAACACCAAACACTCATTCCCCAGGCCCCACTCCATCTCTCTTTTTGCCTTTCCCCTGTAGGGCTACCCACCTGCCTCTCTGTTCTATGCTGTATCTCTCCATACATCATCTGTGCCCTAAGCGGTTTTGCTTCGTGATGAGGTGATTTCATACTAGTTCCTTTGAGCAGGAAGAGTAAGTTCAAACTGAGTTTATGCTAAAGAGGCCCCCCCATCCCAGCAGAATTCCACACACCAGGACACTTCCTGCGAGACACTATTTAAACACCCTTCTGACTGCAGAAACTCAAGAACTTCTCTTGAAGCATTTCACACCCTCGGTTGTCCAGGAAGCACGTAACACCCCAAAAGTGAAGGGTGAAAACCGAGGGGGGAGAAAAAGTAACTAAGAGTTCTTAAGAGCACTAATACCTAGAAATTCAGTAAAGTGCTTACCAAAGGGGTGGTATTATATTTCTTTCAAGAACAGAGTCTGATCATGACATGGCATGAGTCCCAAAGGATTTGCATACTGACTAAAAACACTACATTATTTAACTGAAACTTGTCAAGAAAGATATCCAAAAAGAGGGAAGGTAACCATTTTTTCCAATATGTTTTGTTAAAATGGTACTGCTGGCTTCTTTTTCCTTCAAAAGGAATTGTTCCAAGAAAGCCTGATTTTTGTTTTTTTCCCCTCTCATTATTGTCCCACAGCAATACGAGGACAAATGCTGACTTTGGCACTTTTTCCCCTAGCTGCTACTTATAGCTACATAACTCCAGCCTTTTCCAGCACCATCGGCAAAAATGACCTGCATTGCCTCAGAGAGAGCAGCAAAAATAATGGCATTCAGTCTGCCTGCCCCTTTGTGGGATTTATATTAAATTACTTTTAGACAGTGATTTTCATATAAAATTGAATGGACTCCTGACATTTTGACAAAGGAGAGGGAGAGAGGGATAGAGATGAGCAGCCAGACTGAAATGCCAAAACCCAAACCCATTGCCACTGAGTTTATTCTGACTCATGGCGACCCCATGTGTTCCAGAATACAACTGCTCCATAGGGTTTTCTTGGCTGTAATCTTTACGGAAGCAGATGGCCAGGCCTCCCTTCTCCAGTGCTGCTGGGTATGTTCGAACTGCCAACCTTAAGGTTAGGAGTTGAGCGTATACCCTTTGCATCACCCAGGGGACCTGGCGTGAGATGAGGGCTGAGAACAAGGAAGGAAATGGAGAACCAGGGAGAGTTAGGAGAGCAACGAAGAGAAATGAGACAGGGAAGGGTGAGCAGATAAACAAGACTGGCCGCTGCGTTTCTCCTCTCCAAGTAAGGTTGTCTATGGCTTCCACCTTGCTCAAAACCCTCCACACACAACCTCATTCCCAGTTAAACAGGACCTGGATGATCCACATTAGGCTTCTAGTGCCTGTCACTCCACTTAGCATCTCAAAATCTGCAAGCACATACACAGTCATGAGCGATTAGACAGCTACTCGCTATATCCTCTGTCTTAGTTATCTAATGCTGCTATAACAGAAATACCACAAGTGGATGGCTTTAACAAAGAGAGATGTTTATTTCCTCACAGTAAAGTAGGCTAAAAGTCCAAATTCAGGGCATCAGCTCCAGGGGAAGGCTTTCTCTCTCTCGGCCTTCTTCTCATCAGGGTTTCCCCAGACTAGGAGCTTCTCCACGCAGGGACCCCGGGTCCAAAGGGCACGCTCTGCTCCTGGCACTGCTTTCTTGGTAGTATGCGGACCCCGTCTCTCTGCTCACTTCTCTCTTTTATATCTCAAGAGATTGCCTCAGCATACAATCCAATCTTGTAGATTGAGTCCTGCCTCCCTAACACAACTGCCGCCCATCCTCCCTCACTAACATCATAGAGGCAGGATTTACAACATATAGGAAAATCACACAATACCAGGAATCATGGCCCAGCCAAATTGATACACACATTTTTTGGGGGACATAATTTAATCCATGACACCTCCCAAATCTCTGCGACCAGCCTATTCATCCACCAGAATAAGATTATTTGTTTTCTACCATGAAAAACGTTTTTTACTAAAAGAACTTCATTTAAATAAATTGCTTATATTTAGGGTCATTACTATAATCTTAATGCAAATTAATCACAGCTGCTAAAAGGAATCCCTTAAGCTATTATAGCTGTGATTGTGAAGAAGAAATTCTGAATTTCACAAATTTGACAACCTGGCTTATCCACAGTCTTACTTTTTATGTCTTCTTTCTCTGTAAGGGAGAGGCCATCTAATGATAGTTATGTTTTTCATGACAGAATTACAGGCAGAAGTTAATATACTATAGCAGAAAAACCAAACCCATTGCCGTCTAGTCAATTCTGACTCATAGCGACCCTATAAGACAGAGTAGAACTGCCCTATAGGGTTTCTAAGCTGTAAATCTTTACAGAAGTAGACTGCAACATCTTTCCCCCTTGGAGTGGCTGGTGGGTTTGAACCGCCAACCTTTTGGTTAGCAGCGAGTGCTTAACTACTGCACCACCAGTGCTCCTTTAATATAGTAGGTCTGAATCTCAGTCTAAAAATGTGTGCAAGAGATACCTCTTGTTGCTGTGTACCATCAAGTCAATTCCAAATCATAGTGACTCACTGTGACAGAGTAGAACTGCCACATAGGGTTTCCTAGGCTGTGTTCTTTACAGGAGCAGGTATCTCAGTCTTTTTCTCCTACGGAGCCGCTGGTGGGTTCCAACCTCCCACCTTTTTGCTAGGAGCCTACATTTCACCATTTCCCCACTAGGTCTCTTACTCTTCTTTGTTTTTTGTTTAATCGACTTAGCAGTATCTTTGGCCATTGGTGAGTAACTTACACCGACATATTAGTTAACTTTGCTGTGTTAAACAACCCCCAAATCTCAGTGATTTACAAATGCATTAGTAGAGAGTAGTTGGTTGTGGTGGCTCTGTTTAAGGTTTTTTCTTATTCCAGGACCCAGACTGAGAAAGCAGCCCCTATTTGAGGCATGCCATTCTCAGGGCAGAGGGAAAAGCAAGAGGACAAATGGAACCACAACATCGCATTTAAAACTTTTGCTTGATTGAAGATTTTGTTTACCAGCTTCCATTCCATTGGCCAAAGCAAGTCACATTGTGAAACTAAAAATGGGGCAAGGAAGAACATTCTGGGAACAGGAACGCCACCTACTGGGAAGCCCTGTAAGTCACATAGCAATTGGTGGAGATGATAATCCCTTACCTAGAGCAAATAGTTGGGAATCACCACAATTGAATATCACTGAGGTGCCCATTTCACCCATCAAGTCCATATGATCTGTTGCTTCTGTGTTGTTCTGAGTGTACAGAACTCTTTAGAAAGACTGAGATGCCATGTCTGGGACCTAGCTTCCCAGGTGTCCCCTTTTGTCACCTGTCTAGGGTACTGCCATCCACTTAGCCTTCTAGAGACTCTCCCTTTCCACCTGCATAACTCTCTCCCTACCTCTCCCTGCCCCGGGACTTCTAATGTCATACCTGTAATGCATTTCAGATTTTACAGAGAGAGGAAAAAACAAAAAAACCCATTGACTTCAAGAAGCTTCTGTTTTTAGCCCTGCTAAAACTCTAGAGATAATAAAGACCTTGTAGTTTGCTTGCTGTAATAGAGAAAGGAAAATATATAAGCAGAATACTTGCAAATTTATATTTCAATAAACTATCCCATCACAAATGAATATTATAATGATTAAGGCTCTCAGTCCATTTCCAGGACATACACATTTGAGCACTTCATATTGTCAAAGTAACTGTCTGCTGTATTTAGGAATGCATAAGTGCAAGATGTGCCTTGTATTGGTTAGTGGTTGAGTGGTTTCTGAAGTTCAGAAAAAGAATTAATGGTGTAGTTAAAGGCATAGTCTGGGATAGTAATTGCTCTTAAAATGACCCAACAGATTATTTTGGTAAATAAAATTTACCATGGAGCAACAAAAAAATACAACTAAAGACAGGCAAATACCTATTAGAGCTATGTTTGGGTAGGAAAGTTCTCTGTGGTATGGGAACTGATTTAATGAGTCTATGTAAAAAAAATGTTTGTGTTCTTCAAATACTTCCCAAACACATTGCCAAACTGGGATTATATTCAATGTTAACAGGAATTGATGAAATTGAAATATTAGATCCTATTTTTATTTTCTAAGCATTGTATTAAATAATTATACAAAGTGAGGCAAAAGATGACCAATAATTGCACAAATTTTATTGATAAAAGTAGAAGTATGATATATTTCTTTATTCTAAACATGCCTACAATGCAGTGTTTTATTTAGTTTGACATATAGCAATTTTTATTGCACTGTTTGTATTAACTGCATTAGCATCCAAAGTAAATATAGACCATCTATTTGACAGAGCAATAAATGGTACAATGAATTTGAACAAAGTAGTTTTTTGGTATTGAATCAACAAAATCAGTAGTGGATTGAGTGAATTTTATACTGCTTAGTTTATTATTTTGATGATGTCCTGAAAAACATCCTTGAAATTGTGTACGTAAACGTATGTTAGATATGTGACCTCATTTTAAATGTAATCTACATATGGTATGCAAATGTAGGAGTACGTAATAAAGTTTTTAGAAAATGTAAATATTTCAAGCTCATGGATGAAATATGTTGTTTTAGTTAATTCCAGTCATAATACCAAAAATGGGTTTTATTGAAAATCAAATGAAGTGGAGACTTTTACTTTAAATATACCAAAACATTACTTCTAGAAAAGAACTTTATAAAACAAAATTTCTAGGCTTGGGAAATTCTATGTAAAAAGCAATTTCTTGGGTGTTAAAAAATAGTTATGTGAGATCACAGCTATAAGAATAACATTTTACCTAGTTATTTTTATTATTATTGGCAGTAACATTCTTTTGTAAAGTGGGTGGCAGGAACACCATAAAATGAACTGAAACATTTCCTCACGAATTGCTGTGCCCAGATGGTTTATATCCCCAAAATAGCAATGGGACTCTACAAAGATCTGGCAGTCATTTTGGCAGGAATCTATTTGGTTTTTTCTTAGCATTAACATCAAACCACTTAAGGGACAGAATTGCAGACGTGATTTTCTCCACGTCAAATGATATAGTATAAGGTGGACAAGCTACATAAATATTGTATAAGTATTTTATAACTTTGGTGGTAGGGAATGTTTGTGGAGATTAGAGGGAAGCAGATGAATTATACATTACTGTTTAGAAAGATTACATAAAGTGATCTGCTTAGTTGATAACCAGAAATAACTAGGTTTAGCAAAACAAAATTACAGAAGTAAAATATAAACTGACTATGAATATACTTCATCAGGTTTTGTTGTTCTTGGTGTACCATTGAGTCAATTCTGACTCACAGTGACCCTATAGGACAGAGTAGAACTGCCCCATAGGGTTTTCTAGGCTGAAATCTTTACAAGAGCAGATTACCAGGTCTTTAGTCCCACAGAGCTGCAGGGTTTGAACCACCAACCTTTTGGTTAGCAGCTGAGCACTTTAACCATTATGCCACTAGGAATCCATCCATCAGGTTTGAAACCTATATAATACGATTTTTGAAATGGTCCCTAGGTGGCACAAAAGGTTTGTACTCCACTGCTAACCTAAAGGTTGGTGGTTCAGACCTATCTTGTGGTACCGGGGATGATACGCCTGGTGATCTGCTTCCACTAAGATTACAGCCAAGAAAATCCTATGGTGCAGTTCTACTCTGTGACACATGGGGTCACCATGAGTGAAATTGACTCCAGAGAACTAACAACAACAGCATCTGTCTTCGATTTTTCAAATTTTTGAAGATAGTCTTCATTTCTCCCAAAATGTTTCAATTACTAGATTTATTTTGGATTTCTCTAAGAAATATAATTTAATTGAATGAATAATAATTTAATGTGGCTATTTGTATTATACTTGCATACATTTTAATTAAGTTTAAAATCATATAAAATCAGGTTGGAAGATACTCAGAAGACGACAGGGGAAGAGCTGCCTCCTCAAAGTAGAGTCAGCCTTAATGACATGGATGGAGTCAAGCTTTCGGAACCTTCATTTGCTGATGTGGCACAACTCAAAAGGAGAAGAAACAGCTGCAAATATCCATTAATAATCAGAACGTGGAATGTATGAAATATGAATCTAGGAAAATTGCAAGTGGTCAAAATGAGATGGAACACATAAAGATCGATATCCTAGCCTTTGGTGAGCTGAAATGAACTAGTATTGGCCATTCTGAATCAGACAATCATATGGTCTACTATGCCAGGAATGATAAATTGAAGAGGAATGGCATTGCATTCATCTTCAAGAAGAACATTTCAAGATCTATCCTGAAGTACAACACTGTCAGTGATAGGATGATATCCATATGCCTACAAGGAGGACTAGTTAATATGACTATTATTCAAATTTTCCCACCAACAACTAATGCCAAAGATGAAGAAATTAAAGATTTTTACTGATTTCTGCAGTCTGAAATTGATCAAATATGTAATAAAGATGCATTGATAATTACTGGTGATTGGAATGTGAAAATTGGAAACAAAGAAGGATCTTTAGTTGGAAAATACTGCCTTGGTGATAGAAACAACGCCGGAGATTGCATGATAGAATTTTGCAAGGCCAATGACTTCTTCATTGCAGATACCTTTTTTCAACAACATAAACATATACATGGACCTCACCGGGATGGAAAAGACAGGAATCAAATCAACTACATCTTTGGAAAGAAACAATGCAAAAGATCAATATCATCAGTCAGAACAAGGCCAGGAGCCCACTGGTGAACAGACCATCAGTTGCTCCTATGCAAGTTCAAGTTGAAGCTGAAGAAAATTAAAACAAATTAGCGAGAACCAAAATACAACCTTGAGTATATCCAGCCTGAATTTGGAGACCATCTCAAGAATAGATTTGACCCATTGAACACCAATGACTGAAGATCAGACAAACTATGGGATGACATCAAAGACATCTTACGTGAAGATAGCAAAAGGTCGTTAAAAAGACAGGAAAGAAAGAAAAGACCAAAATGGATGTCAGAAGAGACTCTGAAACTTGCCCTTGAACTTTGAGTAGCTAAAGTGAAAGGAAGAAATGATGAAGTAAAAGAGCTGAACAGAAGATTTCAAGGGACAGCTTGAGAAGACAAAGTATTATAATGAAATGTGCAAAGAATTGGAGTTAGAAAAACAAAAGGAGAGAACATGCTCACTTTTCTCAAACTGAAAGAATTGAAGAGTAAAAAGGCCAGACTTAATGGTCTGACTGAGACTGGAGGAACCTGGGAAATCATGGCCTTCGGACTTGTTGTCAGCCCAGAACTAGAACAGTTTCTGAGGCCAACTCTTCAGACAAAGATTGGACTGGACTGTGAGACATAAAATGATACTTGTGTAGAGTGTGCTTCTTAGCTCAAGTAGATACATGAGACTAAATGGGCAGCTTTTGTCCGGAGGTGAGATGAGAAGGCAGAGAGGGTTAGGAGCTGGTTGAATGGACATGGGAGACCGGGGGTGGAAAGGAGGGGTGTGCTGTCACAGTATAGGGAGAGCCACTAGGGTTACATAACAATGTATGTATAAATTTTCGTGTAAGAGACTAACTTGAAATGTAAACTTTCACTTAAACTACAACAATCAAAAAAAAAAAAAGAACTGAAGAAAAAATTCAAGTCTCGAGTTGCAATTTTGAAGAATTCTATGGGCAAAATACTGAAAGACACAGGAAGCACCAAAAGAAGATGGAAGGAATACACAGAGTCACTGTACCAAAAAAAAACTGGTCAACATTCATCCATTTCAGCAGATACCATATGATCAAGAACCTATGATATTGAAGGAAGACGTCCAAGCTGCACTGAAGGCATTGGTGAAAAACAAGGCTCCAGGAATTGAAGGAATACCAACTGAGATGTTTCAACAAACAAATGCAGCGCTGGAGGTGCTCACTGATCTTTGCCAAGAAATTTGGAAGACAGCTACCTGGCCAACAGACTGGAAGAGATCCATGTTTGTGACCCAACAGAATGCAGAAATTCCTGAACAATATCATTACTATCACACGCAAGTAAAATTTTTTGAAGATAATTCAAAATTGATTGCAGCAGCACATCAACAGGGAACTGCCAGAGGTTCAAGCCACAGTCAGAAGAGGATGTGGAACAAGGGATATCATTGCTAATGTCAGATGTATCCTTGCTGAAAGCAGAGAATACCAGAAAGATGTTTACCTGTGATTTATTGCCTATGCCAAGGCATTCGACTCAGTGGAACATAACAAATTATGGGTAACATTGTGAAGAATGGGAATTCCAGAACACTTAATTGTGCTCATGAGGAACCTCTGCATAGACCCAGAGGCAGCCATTTGAACAGAGCAAAGTGATACTGCAAGGTTTAAAATTAGGAAACGTGTGCGTTAAGGTTGTATATTTTCACCATACTTATTCAGTCTGTATGCTGAGCAAATAATCCAAAAAGCTAAACTATATGAAGAAGAACGCTGTATCAGGATTGGAGGAAGACTCATTAAGAACCTGCGATATGCAGATGACATAACCTCGCTTGCTGAAAGTGAAGAGGGCTTGAAGCACTTACTGATGAAGATCAAAGACTACAGTCTTCAGCATGGACTATGCCTCACATAAAGAAAACAAAAATCCTCACATCTGGACCAATAAGTAACATCAGGATAAATGGAGAAAATATTGAATTTGTCAAGAATTTTATTTTACTTGGCTCCACAGTCAATGCCCATGGAAGCAGCAGCCATGAAATCAAAAGACGTATTGCATTGGGCAAATCTGCTGCAAAAGACCTCTTTAAAGTGTTAAAAAGAAAAGATGTCATTTTGAGGACTAAGGTGTGCCTGACCCAAGCCGTGATATTTTCAGTCACCTCATATGTATTCGAAAAGTGGATTATGAATAAGGAAGACCGAAGAATTGATGCTTTTGAATTATGGTATTGGTGAAGAATATTGAATATGCCATGGACTTCCAGAAGAATGAACCCGTCTGTCTTGGAAGAAGTGCAGCCAGAGTGCTCCTTGGAAGCGAAGATGGCAAGACTTCATCTCATGTACTCTCAAGTACAGGCTATCAGGGGGGACCAGTCCCTAAAGAAGGACATCATGCTTGGTGAGGTAGAGGTTCAACGAAGAAGAGGAAGACCCTCGATGAGATGAATTGACACAGTGCCTGCAATAATGGACTCAAACATAGCAACTATTCTGAGGATGACTCGAGATCAGGCAGTGTTTCATTCTGTTGTACACAGGATCACTATGAGTCGGAACCGACTCAATGACACCTAACAACAACAAAATCATAAGAGTACTTTAAAATTGTTTTATAACTGTTAGGAACTGACATGTGTTAGTTTGGTCGTTATGAGGTAAGTTCTTGTTCCAGTTCTACCATTAACAATCTGTGTGACCCTGGACCAGGTGCTTAGTAAGTAAGCACAAGTAAGTTCGTGCTTACCTTGCTTATTGGTTAATTTGCCCCTGCCCTGGACAGATTACATAAATATTTTGGAAGCAGGAAGCGTGTAAATTCTGAACAGACAAAGGTCAATGTTTCTTTCATTCAGTTTGCTTTCTTTCAATTTTTCCCATTTCTTGATTTTCTAACTTACTTATCTTCGTCTTTTTCTCTTAAAATAATTTTTTTAATCTTTCAGAAGTTCAGAGGCTGAGGCAGACTAAGTCTCTGTCTGAAAATCTGTCTTGTAGACTCTATTGATTTCTTCTACAGCAACATCAAAATACTACTGCATTAAGGACTACTTATATACTCTTTTCTGTAAAGAAAAACATAAAGCTGCACCTTGAGAAAACATAAAACTGTATATTTAGTTCATATAGCAATTGATCAATTAATTTTTTCCCTATAAATGTCTTCCAGGGTTAGAAAGGCATAAAATAATAGTAATTATTCTAGCAGATCATGAGTAGTAGCAGTGGAAGCTTGGAGAAGATGAGAGAATTATCTAAACAAGCTGGAAGGGGGACAAGGGAATCAGTAGGGTAATTACTTTTAGGCTTTAAAAAACAACATGGAATTTTAGGACATAGTTGAACCAAAAAAAGTCTCATGAGAAGTTACCTCCATTATACTGTTCCTGTCCTCAATCCACAAAGGCATCAGAATGCAAAGTTGTGATGTTGGGGGTCTTTGGTGGGGTACCATTAAGTAGCATCCTTCTTTCTCACCCAAGTGTGGAACAAATAGAAAAATGAATCAGAGGACTAAGACAGACGAGTAACAACACATCACCTTTATACCAGGTAGAGATTCGTTAGGCGGGTGTAGGTTTGTATGAAAGCCCAAGGGCCTAACCAAACTCCAAAGTTAAGCAGATCTACCTACCCAGGCCTGAATCTTCATCGACAGAGGTGCTCCCCAGAGGAAGAAGGACAGAGCTGCATTAAACCTGCCTAGTTTTCTTCCCAAATTTATCAGTGACTATTCCACCTTTCCAGGAAAGATGAGTAAATGAGTAAAGAGAAGTCAGAAGTGATATAGAACATAGATCCCTCCACCTGAAAGGAAAGATCAGAAGTGGAAGAAGAGTACTCCTCCAAATAATGAATAATTTTGGAGGGAAGATGAGTAAATAAATATCAGATTTCAGGCATATTTAGCTATGTCACTTAACACTGGAGGTAATGCTGATGAAGATTGAAAAATTGGTCCTAAAGGGTATCACAGCCAGCTTGTCTGGTTTTGATATGAAGACACTGGAGTCGTGAGTTAGTTTTGCTCACTGAGTATTTTTTTTTTTTTTTTTATTGCAGCCAGGCTGCAACTCTTGCATAGAATTGTGGTAAGAAAATAATCAGATGTGTACCTTGAACCCATGTCCAAATTGTCCTTGTCCTTTGTAAAAAACAAGATTGTATGAGTTCACATAGCTAATTAAGTCAATCTTTTCTCCAAACTACTGGAGGGCTTCTTTCCAAGAGTTGTGCAAAACTTTCCATTGTTCATAGTGACAAAGAAAACAAGTTACAGTGTTTGGAACACAGAAGCATATTTCCTTCCTCTGATATTCATTAAATGGGTTAATACATTGAAGCACTTAGAACAGTGTCTGCACATAATAAATGTTCAATGAAGATTTTATTATTATCCATTTAACTTCCATATTATTCTTTCTCACTTGAATTTTTGTGTTATATTTTTTTCATAATGCCCCACTGGTTTTCGTGTGATGTTGGTATCCACAACACAGTGGAAAGAATATAGACTGTAAATCAACCTATCTAGATTCCATTCCCTAGTTCTAGCACTAATTCATGTGCACATTTGGGCAAACTGAGTATCCATTTTGCTTCTTTGTCTCATGAGGGTATTGGCCTTTAATTTTGAGATCCCTTCTTATTATAACATCCTTTACTTTTAGAAGAACCTCTTCATTTTGGAACTAAATACAATTTTACTCTACCAATAACATTTTATTTCAGAAGAATTTTATATTCTTGGTTCTTCATTTTTAAAACAGAAATACTTTTATTTCTTATATGTTTAAAAAATTAAATTAAGCTGTTGTTTTACATTCTTTGTTGATCTTTTTTTGAATCAGTGGCCTTTAATAGAAAAGGAAATAATATTCCCTGAATTAAAACAAAGCAGCCTATTTATATTTTTATTCGAATAGTGATTAACTTACAAAAGACTAAATTTCTTCAAATACAAAGCATTTGTAAGATTGCCTTCTTGCTTAAGACTTTTGCGTGAAATGCCGCAGTGAAAGTGAAATGCTTCATTCTGAGCTATTATAGATAGTTCTGTTTGAATGCAGAAATTCAGATGGCTAAAGAAGTCCAAACTCAGAGACTTTATGAGTTAAGGTTACTTTAAATGAGGTTCCTCCATTGGAAGTACAAAGGTAACCACAACCATATGGTTTTACTGGTCCTGGTCACCTTACCTTGGTGGCCTCGTGGTTAAGAGCTCCGGCTGCTAAACCAGAAGATTGGCTGTTCGAATTCACCAGGCGCTTCTTCGAAGCCCTGTGGGGCAGTTGTGCTCTATCCTGTAGGGTCACTATAGGTCAGAATCAACTCAACAACAATGGTTTTGTTTTTTTTTAAGCCACCTCACTGAAAAAATCTTTTGGCTGGGATCAGTGCTTACTGCCAAGTCCAATACACGCATAATCTTCTACAGGAAAGAGAAGATATAAAATGTCCAGAAGCAAAAACTACATTCAATAGTAGAACATTTATTATAATAATATTATCATTATTTTCCTTCTGATTTTATAAAGCTCCCCTCCTAAAAAATGTTTATTACTAAAATGTAATTTTAATGCTGTGAACTTATTCCACTTTTTTTCCTGTCCATTGGATATCGTCTAGAATGTATCATTTCTTTTTCATTTACTATTTTTATGTTTTAATAATTTTCCCCACTTATTCTTCTTTAGTCCATGTTAATTAATATTGGTTATACTATTGTCATTAAGTTCACTATTTCTTTCCACTCAACAGATTCTACTTTGTTTTCTTACAGCCTACTTTTCACTGTCTCTCTCTTCCATTTCATTTTCTTTTGGATTTTTTTTTAAATCTTTTTTAGATTTTCATATCCAATTGCCTTCTACTTTTAATTTGTTTTGCTTGTTTTCCTAAAGAATCATCTTTTTCTATTTTTTATTGCCCACGTCACTATTTATTTCCAACTTTTTTTATTCATTCAGATTTGCTGTTAACATACATTTTCAGTTACTTTTTCTTCATAGCTACTGTTACTTAGATCTCTTTTTAATTAAGTCTAAATGTGTATTCAAATTCATCGAGAAAATTTGTCTTTTTGAAGTCTATTCTCCCCAAGGAAGTTATGTTGTTTTATCTTTTTTGCAAGGAGCAAGGGCACCTCTGACAACTCAAGGAGATGTTTAAATTCTATTTCTCATGTAAAGAGAAAAGCTGTAAGATTATGTGAGGTTCCTGCCCCCCACCCCATATTGTCTAATACGGTATAGTTCATAAATTAGGGCCAGCTAAATCTTCAGTTGTAAGGTTTTAGGATAAAGAAGCGAAGTTCCCTTCCCAGTTTAAATGGAAAACGCATGAGTTTTTTTTCTATTTGTTACAGTATATGCAGATTACAATACTATAATATAGAACTTCCCATATTTTTATTATCAAAATATTGATCTTTTAATTATATTTGACAGTTTTTTTGGATATTCTATAAAGTAACCTGATGGGAGATGTTATAATTAATAACATGTTTTTTATTCTTATAATTAATGTAACATAAGGTTTATTTTTAGGTGGTATTTAAATATGAGATCTCCTTAGAGTTGAAGAAACACTTTCCCTAGCCTCACTATGATGTCATTATAATATGGATTATATTGCTCACACATAACTGTGATTCCAGTATCTAGACTAGGTTATATAATAACTAAGTTTATAATACCTTTGAAGTGACCATATTCATTGGTGTAAAGTGATTATCTTCCACCTTGCTGGTTGTTTACTCTGCAGTTGGCACTGACCACCAGTGACAGGGGAGATTTTCCTGTAGGCTTTTCTCAAAGGGGCTATTCCTGGGACTATGGGAAGGTTTCTAGTAACTGTTTCTGGTCCACCCAGAGAACTTCACGGATAATGAACCCCAATGAGACACACTCTTTGAAAGGCACTGATTGGTCACAATGGTCATATACATTTTAAATATACCTAAAAATAAAATCTAAATATATTCATATTAAAGGAGGTACTTAAAGAGTGAAACAGAAAGGATGACACCATATGGATGGACAAAGACATAGCAGATAAATGCAAGCAAGAACAAAAGGGGAGTTCTATAATGTCGGACAAAATTGTCTTCAGAGGAAAAGAAATTAAAGTGAAACAAAAAAGGGCTATTTAAGGTAGTAAAGGGTTCGGTCCCCTCCAAATAGCTCATCATAAACAATATCTAGACACTGAATAACACAGCATCAGAATTCATAGTACAAAAGTTACAGGAACTGCAAGAAAAAATAGACAAAACGCATTAATGATAGACTTTAAGTCACCTCTTTCAACTTATAACAGATCAAGTAGAACAAAAATATGCACAAATATGGAAGACCTAAATAAGATAAGAAAAAATGTGATTTATCTATTCTTTGATTTTGAAACAAAAAATGATCTTCTTTTCAGCACTCTTGGGAAAGTTGTTAAAAAACAACCTTTATTAGGATAAAAAGGAGATCTCAATAAATTCCAAGAAGCACAAAAATACAGAGTATATTATTGGATCACAGTGCAACTAAACTAAACATAAATAACTGGATTAGGGGAAGAAAACCTCTATCACTGGAAATTTTAGGCACTTTCTCTTAAACAGCTTTTATGTCAAAGAGAAATTAAAAATGAAAATTCTCTTTCAGAATTTTTCTGGTTATTTTTGTTTGCTTAAAATTTGTGTATGAAGCCACAAATGAGTTTGTCTAGTTGTAAAAATGTATTATCATTTTTGCAGGGGCTGTATTTATTAATTGAGGGAGATCTGATAGATTTATAATATTGCGTTTCTATCTAAGAAAAGGCTATGCTTTTCCATTCATTTATTTTTCTTTATAGGTTTATTCAAAGCTTTTTTTAATTCTTGCCTTGTATTTAGGAAATTTTCTTCCATTATAGTCTTTAACTGGTTTTGTTCATATAAAGGAAATATATTGCTTTTTATGTTAATTTTGAACCTAGACACTTAATTTTCTTACTGCTTGCAGGAATTTTTCAGAAGTTCCTATTGAAGTTTCTAGGCATACAATCATATAATATGCAAATAGTTTTAATCTTCATTCATATTTTTATGTGACATAATTATTTCTCATGTCTAATTGGATTGGTATGTACATCCAGAAAAATGTTAAATGATAGTGTTGATTTTTTTTCTTCACTTTAATGAAAATATATATAGGATTACTTTAAGTCTGTTTCTGGCTTCTGGGTTCACATTAATTTATATATATATTTATAATTTTAATATTTAACATACTATGAAAGTAGCACTGTGTATTAGTGGGGAAAGTTAACTTATTCAGAAATTGGTGTTGAAACAACTGATTAGCCACCAAAAAGAAAAAAAAAAATTGAATCTTTACTCACTCCCTATAGAAAACAAATTTCAAGTAGATGAAATACTTAAACTTATAAAATTAAGCCATAAAAATGCTAGAATAAAACATATTCCTCACCTCCCTATGGAAGATTTCCTAATATGGTACAAAATTTAGAAGCCAAAAAAATTAGATAAACACATATCTTTTTTTAAAATTTTACTAAAAATTTTTTAAAATCTGAAACAAAAAAACAAGTAGAAAAAAAAATAAAGGCTTTTTTAGAAAAGGAAGCATACAGCAGAATCAAATGGTCACCATAATATAAAAGTGTTGTTGTTGTGCTATGAGTCGATTCTGACTCATAGTGACCCTATAGAGCAGAGTAAAACTGCCTCGTAGGGTTTCCTAGGTGGTAATCTTTACAGGAGCAGGTTGCCAGGTCTTTTCTCCTTTGGAGAAGCTGGTGGATTCGAACCTCAGATGTTGTGGTTAGCATCCAAGTGCCTTAACCATTGCACCACCAGGGCTCCGTATATAAAAATAGATGTTATCTATAGTGGCTGCAACAATGAGCTCAAACGTAACAACGGTTGTGAGGATGGCACAGGATTGGGCAGTGTTTTGTTCTGTTGTACATACGGTTGCTATGAGTAGGAATCGACTCAACGCACCTGACAACAACACAAACACATCAATTAAAAAGAAAAAATGAATAGTTCTTTAAATGAGCAGTCACAGAAAAGAAAAGAAAAATAGCTCTTAAAAATATGGAAAAAATGCTCAACTTTTCACATAGTAATGCAAGCGTAAACTGAAACTATAATATGGCACTAATTTTTCTCTATCAGGTTGGAAGGATTGAAAATATGATAATACACTGTGTTGGTGAAAGTGTGGATAAAGAGGCATTGTCATATATTGCTGTCAGGAGAATAAATTGGTACCAGATCCACAGAGGGTAATGCTTCAATATCTATCAAAATCAAAGATTTACTTATTCTTTGATACAGTCAAGTGCACCTTTAGAAATTAATCCTATAGATATAGCCATATATATGGGAAATTATATGTGTAAAAATATATTAATTGCAGCTTCATTTACAATAGCAAAAAATTAGAAACAACCTGAATACCATACCGGGAAATGGGTTCAATAAATTATGGTACATACAAACAGTAGAAAACCATGTGGCCGTAAAAAGAATCACTTGAATCTGTTAAAGTAAGTTGAATCTATAAACATTGAGATGGAATGAACTTTACATTTATAAGTGGAAAAAGCAAGGTGCAGAACAATTTGTCTAAGAAGAAAGATATTGTTTGTGTGTGTGCATTTAAAATAGATAACATATAACTATTTTAAATATGGGAGAAAGATGTGACAGTCTGATCCCGTAAAGATTCAAAAAAAAAAAAAAAA
>NW_004443973.1:18374864-18375253 GCF_000243295.1 Trichechus manatus latirostris
AGTGACACTATGTACAAAAGAACAAAACATTGCCCGATCCTGCATCATTCTCACAATCGTTGCTATGCTTGAGCCCATCGTTGCAACCACTGTGTCAACCCATCTCATTGAGGGTCTTTGCCTCTTTCAGTGACCCTCTAGTTTACCAAGCATGATGTCCTTCTCCAGGAACTGATCCCTCCTGATAACATTCAAAAGTAGCTGAGACGAAGTCCTGCAGTGCTTGCTTTTAAGGAGCATTCTGGTTATATTTCTTCCAAGACAGACTTGTTCTGTCTTCTGGCAATCCATGGTATATTCAATATTCCTTGCCAACACCATAATTCAAAGGCATCAATTCTTCTTCAGTCTTCCTTATTCATTGTCCAGCTTTTGCATGCATATAAGGT